>NC_060272.1:5354711-5504571 GCF_021613505.1 Equus quagga
GGAACATCTTTGAAAAGGTACATTCTTCCTTAACATTTACAAGCCATACATGTTGACTTCTTTGTGTTCTTTTCTTACAATTTGTTTTCGTAGATTGCTGCCTTCATTCTCTTCCTCATTGCAAAAGTCACATTTAGACGAACAGGAACTGACAAGAACAGAACACTGTGTCTTAAGTGAACTCACCACAGAGTGTATTACAACATTGCTATCATCACATCGCTTCCTTCGACTGAAAGAATTCCTGCCAGGTCTGATCTGCAACCGAATTGTGGCTTTAACTCCTTGTGCTAAGAATATCGTGGGTAGTCTAACACGGTGTACATCATTATACACCTGCTCAGATGCGTGGAGAAAAGTATATTTGTACAAATATATGAAGGGTTACTCCTGGATATACTATTCTTCTCATTCATTAGCTTTTAGATAGTAGATGCAAAGTCTTCTGCTTTTTGTTAAACCAGATATATTAAGCAAAACTGCATGAAATTATCATCTTTGTAGGTGAAAGTGATTGAATATCATCAATTTCATATGTCTTACCATTAAAGATAAGCTTACATATTGGAAATTTCAGATATAAATAGGATTCTGACTTTTGACAATATTGTAAGACTTCTGACAAATAGCTCAAGACAAAGCATAAGATTTTAAAATGTATTAAGTTAATGGATTAAACTATGGTAAATTTCAAAAACAAGAATATATAAATACTCGAACTTTCTAAACAAGGACACTTATGTTTAATAATAAGCCAAGCTATTGTATACAGTACAAGAAAGCATGTGCTTTGGTAGAAAAAGACAAGGTACAGAGTGTAATATGAGCAGATACGCACTTTTAGTGAAATGGCAGTATATAAAATTTTATTAGGTTCTTAAGATATTAATTTAAAAAATCACAATGTGGTCATACAGGCAAAATATACTCCTGAACAGGAAAAGCACTTTTGAAAATTATATGTTGTATTACCACCAGAAACCCAGAAAGATAGATTAAACTAGAGCCACAAGAAGAGCAGATGCATACAACTATAATTTAATGGGAAAAAACAGTAGTTTTGTCTTTCTTGTGTGAGGATGAACCAGTTTGATTTTAAATGTAGCTCCATTACCAAATCTCATGTGAGTTTTTCGTATAACTGGGAAGTTACAGCAATTTTTAACCCAAATTTTCAAATAATCAGTTGCTCACGAGGTCAAGTCATCCGAGGACACATCCAGTGCTCAGGGTTGGTTGTTCTGAGATGGGTCAGCTGGCCAACAGGTCCCCTTTAGGGCTCCCACGTGACAGAGCGCCCCAGGCCTCTGCCTTCTAGGACCGCGGTGAACAAACCTTAGATCCACCTTGGTCCGAATTTCATTTCTGAGAACGAAAGTAAATTGTCATTTAGCTGGGCGGGTCCCTTTCTGACACTAGTTCTGGACATTCAAATCCCAGGCCTCGGCGTCTGACCACTTGAATTTGAGGTTCTTCTTAGTCTTATGACCTCGGGCCAGTCACTCAACATGAGTGCCAGTTTCCTCCTGTGTAAAGCTGGGGCAACAGCAGTCTCTCCTTCAGAGAACGGAGGTGGGGGCTGAGTCCCCACATTCACGTAGCGCTCTGAGCGCTGTGCCTGGCGCACGCCGAGCACGCGGTCAGTGTTTCCGGAGAACGCTACGTGCCCCTGGATTCCTTTCCGTGCTGGGACTTTTAACCCTGGGTCTCAGGCCTTTGGCAATAAGGAAACACTTCATTTCCGGCTTGGGGGAGAAAACCATGATTCCAGCTTTATGACAGGAAATACAATCCAAACAATACCATTTTTTCCCCTAGACTCAAATTTCCTCCTTGAGAACTACGCGGCTGCCTTTGCTGAATCTCAACTGACTTTTACAGTAGTGGTTTCCAAAGGCTGGTTTCCTACGCGCATTCTGTGCATTTCAGGACACATAATGTATATATTTTTTCAATGTCAGAATTCTCTTGCCTAAATGATCTGAGCCGGGGCTCTAACTCGCCACTCTGTCACTTTTTCTACAGAGGAGAAATTCCTAACGGGGTCAAAGGGAGCATTTGGACGCCAGACTTCCTTGGTCTCACCGCAGTGTCATAAATCTCAGAGTTGAAGGGAATGTTCAATATTATTATTCTAATCCCTTCAGTTTGCAGGTGATGAAAGTGAGACTGAGAAAGGAGAGGGCAGATGTGTGCAGCTACTTGCTTGCAACTTTGCAGAGTTTAAATACTACAGTCTAAATCTTAGAGAAACAGGACGCAGTAATAAGCTGCTCATTATAACTCTTATCTCCTCACTCTATAGGCAGCAGACCTGACTGTTGAGCTGATGTGCCCAAACCATGAGTGTGGACATTCAATGGGGAGCAAAGGGTAGGGGAATCTTTCTTCTTTGTGACTGACAAAAAAAATAAAATCCCAAGACTTGCAAGATCTCCACGTGCAAGCGCTGTTTGTCGTTTTGTTCATTTCCCCTTGGCATTGGTCTGACGGGCTGGGGGGCTGGCTGGGGCTCCACTGTTCGATTACTTTCCTGTGCATGTTTTCATTCCCACTTTTGCTTTTTGAAGTGCCTGGCTTCCAGTCATCCAGAACACCGTCTGAATGTAGCCTGATCTTTCTGTCAGAGGTATAAACAATTTCTCTCTGATCTGCCGTCACAAAGCAGCGCAAACCCAGACTGGTCCCCAGGCCTCGGGAATTTGGGTTTACTCTGCGTTAATGCCTTCATGGTGCTCAGATCTGGAAGGCATCCAAGACAGGAGGTATGCAACCTGTGCTAAGAGCAGACGTTCAAAGATGTTTTCTACCTTCTTGTCTCATAAATACTTTAAGGAAGTATTCATTTCATACTACTTTTTTTTCTTTTAAACTTTCCTCTGGGAAAATTAAAAATGAAAGACCTTATTATTGCTCAGCCTCTGAATTAGTTGTTACCTGCACATCAAGATCTCCATTTACCTGCTTACAATGCACTTGTCACTTTCCCTCCTTCTTTGTTTACTTTTCGTATCATTATCTGTGTTTGAAATATTTTTACAGGTCCCAACCTTTAGCTTGGATGAAATTACCAAAGTTAGGGGAGCAAGCTGATGTTTATCTAGATTTATGTAAAAGAATTTTTTGTTGTTGCCGTTGCAAGTTCTTAAATGTTTATTGAATAAATGAACAAATGACTCCCATGGCTGGATCACCGCAATGATTGGAGAGAGACATTTCACATTCTGAATGCTTATTTTAAATACCTATTTGCTGAGAATCTGTCTTCTTTAAATAAACTCGTTTTATCTTGGAATAATTTTAAGTTTCCAGAAAGGTTGCATTGATAGTGCACACTATTCATAACGTTCATGACGTCAACATCTTATGTAACCATGGTGCATTTGTTGAGACCTTGCAATTAACATTGCTATGTTACTTTTAACCTTAACTGTAGACTTTATTCAAATTTCACCAGGTTTTCAGCTATTGTTCCTTTGCTGTTCCAGGATCCAACTCAGGACACCACACTGCATTTAGAACAGGTTGGGTTTCTTTTTTTCTTTTCTTTTCCTCATAAAATTGAAGGAGCAAAAATTCCCCCTCAGAAAGCATCGGTTGGTTAACTGTGTCAGGAGTTGGCAGGATTGCTCTACAAAGGGCCAGATAGTAACTACTTTGGGCTCTGGATCCATATGCTCTCTCTTGCAGTTGCCATTGTAGCGCGATAGCAGCCACAGACGGTAAGTAAACAGATGGGTGTAGCTTTATGTTCCAATAAAGCTTTATTCGTAAAAACATGTGGTGGGCCATATTTGAGCTTTAGGCTGACTTCATTGAGCTACGATTCAACATCACACCTGGTGTAATAATCCCTAAATCCTACCTTCTCTCTTTGTTACCAGAGCCGTAAGGGTCTTTGCATGCCCTGGGGGGAGTGGGCTCTCTGCTGAAGGGTCTAAACAGGCCTCCTCTCCTGCTGTCTAGACTGGAGGTGGCGGAATTCTCTTGACTGATTCTCCATCTACTTTTATCTATATCCAGAAATCCTCACCCATAACACCAATCGAACAATCATCATAGAAATTTCAATTGCCAATTTCTGATTATTATCACGTGATAAGGGTGTGAGTTGACACCCGCCATGGGGGGCACTTTTGAACAGACTGTCTGGTAGATCTGGCTGATCAATTCCGCTTCACTGGACCTTGTTTCTGTGAGATCCATTCCTTTCATGTAGTGACACACAGAGCTTACTCCTTTGAGAAGTGTGCTATCATTCTGAGTTGTTAATTTTTTCACATAGACTTCATTTTTTAGAGCAGTTCTAGGTTAACTGAAAAATTGAGCAGAAGGTACAGAGACTTCCCATGTACCCCCCACCCCCACAAATGCACACACTCGCCCAAAGTGATGGCTAATTTTATGCATCAACTTGACTGGGCCCCGGGGTGCACAGGTATTTGGTTAAACATTATTCTAGGTATTTCTGTGAGGGTGTTTTTGGATGAGATTTACTGTTAAATCAGCAGACTGAGTAACTCAGATCGCCCTCCATAAGGGGGTGGGCCACACCCAAGGAGTTAAAGGCTTGAATAGAACAAAGGCTGATCCTTCCCCAAGTAAGGGTAAAACTCCTTCTCCCCGACAGCTTTTGAACTGGGATGTTGGCTTTTCCTGGGCCTCAAGTCTGCAGGCCTTTGGCCTGGAACTTATACCATTGGCTCTCCTGACTCTCTGGCTGCCTTACTAGAGCTCTTGGAATTTGTCAGGCTCCATAACCACATGACACAGTTCCTTAAAATAAATCTCTTGCTATATATACATTCTTTTGTTCTTATTTCTCTGGAGAACCTTGACTAATACGTCCACCATCAACATCCCCCACCAGAATGGTACATTTGTTACATTTGAGGAACCTGCATTTCCCATCATAATTGCCCAAAGTCCATACTTTACATGAGGCTTCACTCTTGGTGGTGTACATTCTATGAGTCTGGACAAAGGTATAATGACATATATCCATCATTATAGTATCAGACGGAATAATTTCACTGCCCTGAAAATCCTCTGTGCTCCACCCCTTCATCCCTCCCCCTCTCTGCCCTCCAACCCCTGGCAGCCTCTGATCTTTCTACTGTCTGCCTGGTTTTGCCCTTCTCCAGAATGTCATAATTGGAATTGCACTGTGTGCAGCCTTTTCATATTGGCTTCTTTGGCTTAGTAATATGCATTTAAGTTTCTTCCATGTCTTTTTGTACCTTAATGGTGCCTTTACTTTTAGAACTGAATAATATTCCATTGTCTGGATGGATCACAGTTTATTTATCCATTCACCTACTGAAGGACATCTTGGTTGCTTCCAAATTTTGGCAATGATGAACAAACCTGCTATAAACATGTGTGTGTGGGTTTTTGTGTGGACATGAGTTTTCAACTCATTTGAGTAAATAATAAGGAGTGTAATTGCTGGATCATGTGGCAAGAGTGTGTTTAGTTTTGTAAGAAACTGCCAAACCGTCTTCCAAATTGGCTGTACTATTTTGCGTTTCCACCAGCAATGAGTGACAGTTCCTGTTGCTCCACATCCTCACCAGCATTTGGTGTTGTCTGTGTTCTGGATTTTGGCCATTCTAATAGATGTGTAGTGGCACCTCCTTGTTGTTTTAATTTGCAATTCCCTAATGACATATGATGTTGAATATCTTTTCATACGCTTATTTGCCATCTGTATATCTTCTTTGGCGAGGTGTCTGTTCAGATATTTTGTCCATTTTTTTAAGGTGGGTTGTTCATTTTCCTATTGTTGAGTTTTAAGAGTTCTTTATATATTTTGGATAACAGTCCTTTGCGGATATGTCATTTGCAAATATTTTCTCACAAGCTGCTGTGGCTTGTCTTCTCATCCTCTCCACGGCGTCTTTTGTAGAGCAGCAGCTTTTAATTTTAACGAAGTCCAGCTTATCCATTCTTTCTTTCATGGACTATGCTCTTGGTGTTTTATCTAAAAAGTTATCACAAAATCCAAAATCATCTGGATTTGCTCCTATTTGTTATCTTCTAGGAGTTTTGTAGTTTTGCAGTTTACATTCATTTCTATGGTCTCTTTGAGTTAATTTTTGTGAAGGCTGTAAGAACTGTGTCTAGGTTTGTTCTTCTGCGTGTCAATGTCCAGTTGTTCCAGCATCATTTGTTGAAAAGACGATCTTTTCTCCATCGTTTTGCCTTTGCTCCTTTGTCAAAGATCATTTGGCTGTATTTGTGTGGGTCTATTTCTCGGCTTTCTATTCTGTTCCATTGATCTATGTTGTCTATTCTTTTGCCGATACCACACTGTCTTGACAGCTACAGCTCTCCCGTAAGTCTTGAAGTTGGACAGCATCAGTCCTCCAACTTTTTTCTTCTTCAATATTGTGTTGGCAATTCTGGGTTTGTTAACCTTTTTAAATTTTATAAGATTTTGAGATATGGATCCTTCAACCCTATCTCTTTCTGTAACATATCAAAATACGCATGGCATTGAATTAAGATTGCGTGTGTGTGTGTATATATATTCCTTGAAAATCTTTACTTATCTTGTAGACCCTGAGTTTTCCCTGTATTCTGAGACTCCTTGGTGTTCACATACCCCTTAATTTAAAAAAAATTTTTCTTCTTGAGGTAACTGTGTGCAGAATGCTAGTTTCTGGTTTTTTAAAAAAGTTTCTATAAGCTGCTAATGCCCCAGCGATCATCTGTAGACGCCGCGGTTTGGGATTTAGAGACTCCTTTACGCATCTGAGGAAAATGAATTTCCCAGAGTTACAAGGTGTGGTTTTTGGCATGTTTGGTAAAAAACAAACAATAGTAAAGCGGAATTTCTAGGAACATTCTCCTAGCTGTGAGTAAGTTCGTTTATTTTCTGCTTGACCTGTCTAAAAGAATTGATCCTCCTGGGGTACCCCCAGGTTTCAGGAGAGCCTGAGGGAACTGTAGTTTATGGACAGAGCTAAAGAGAGTTGATGAGCGTTGATGTCACGGAAGAAAGAATTGACAGCTTTGCTTTGTGACTAAAGACTGCTTGCTTTCTCCTTCTCCTGCCTCATCCGTGACTTTTTGGGTCCGGGAATTGACTGAGGAAATTAAGTAGACTAGAAAATGTCATTACTAGGGGTTTAACACATGCTTGTCTAGATTAGAGTTTGACAGAGTGACTAATACAATCGTTATTAGAAAGAAAATTGGAAATTGTCCATTTTGAGATTGATGTTAACTTTTAAACCAGTAGTTTTTATTCTTTTTTTTTTTCTTTTGAACTCTTTGGGAATCTCCTGGCAGTTATGGATTGGGTCCCTAGAAAAATACACAGTTACACAAAATTTTTCTTTATAATTTTTAAGGGATTCAAAGACCCTCTGCACCTCAAAATGGGAACCCATGCTTTAAAATCCTACTTTAGAACTTCCATTTTGAAAGGCGTATATCATCTACACTATATAAATTCCTCTAAGTCGGATTTCACGGATGTGTATTCTGTCTACGAGGGCAGTTTTATTTTAATGCTATAAACCAAGAGTAAGTAAACTGTGGCCTATGGGCTAGAATGGCCAGCCTTCTGTTTTTGTAAATAAAGTTTTATTGGAACACAGCCACAAACCCTTTGTGTACGCACTGTCTATGGCTGCTTTTATTCTGCAAAAGTGAAGTGAGGAGCTGGGACAGAGATTTTATGACCTGCAAAACTAGAAATGTTTACTATTTGGATCTTTTTAGAAAAAGTTGGCTGACTCTTTCCATAAAGAGTGAAATTTGGGAAAATGGAATTTATGGCTTTATATTTAATATATGTCGATAATAATTAAGTATATTTGACTATTTATTTATTTATTTTCCTTCTTCTTCCCCCCAAAATCCCCCAGTACATAGTTGTATATTGTAATTGTAGGTCCCTCTGGTTGTGCCATGTGGGACGCCTCCTCAGCATGGCCTGATGAGTGATGCTATGTTGGCATCCAGAGTCTGAACCGGTGAAACCCTGGGCCACCGAAGTGGAGCACCGAACTTAACCACTCGGCCACAGGGCCAGCCCCTATAATTAACTATATTTGAGACATTCTCCAAATCACACGACCTTGACATTCACGTAGCTGGAAGCTCAATGAGACTTGTTCTGTTATCTCAGAATTTGGTCTAAGCCTCCAAGCCAAAGGCTTTCACTAGGGTGAAAATGAGACCCTCCCAGGCCCCGACCTGCCTCCTCGACCTCATCGCTGCTCCACTGTAGACCTGGCACTGTTCCGCTCAACCCTGCCTGTCTGGTTCGTTCCTATGTTGTCTGCTCTTGAGCACATTGTTGAGTAAATGAATGGGTACATTCTAAAGGTCACCATTTCTTTCATATGAATGGGGCATAATAACTTTCCTTGCAAGACTACTGTGAAAATCCAATAAGAGTATACATCTTAGCCCCTAGCCCTCACTCTTACCCAGCATTCCTACTTTTACTCCTTATAAAAAAAAGTAGAAACTGTCAGTTCTGAACTCACTAAGGGATACCCTAGAGAGGTTTTGACAGTTTCGTTCATTTATTTCTTCAGTAAGCGCGTATTGGACAGCTTCCACGTGCACAGCTCTATACACCATACTGGAAATAGAAAGGCAAATCAGACATTGCTGGGTCGTGCAGCTGGCGGGGAGGCTGGACTCCACTTCCTGTCTGTGAGCCATCGTTTCAGGGCTCTGTCTTCCTTCTTCTGACCAAGTGTCAGCATGGGGATGGCCCTGTGGGCTGGGTTTGCTCCAGTCAATGAATGGAGGGAAGTCCAGTGTTACAAAAGTCTTGTGTAGTGAGGTCTGTTCATCTTTGTCAGAATCACTTCACAAGAGTGTAGATGCATTTGAAGGAGCAGGACCAGAATGAGAAGCGAATCTTCCATTTTGGCCAGTCTGCATCCTCCCGGGGGAAGAAGATGGGAAATACAAACACTGCTGGAGGTGAGAGCGTGTTGTGACGGGCCAGCCAGGATGGGATCGGGGTGTGGTGTGTTCCAGGTACACCTCCAGGTTTCCCAGTTGGAAAACCTCTGAGGGAGGGTTCACCCTGCACAGCCCACGGGTCCGACCCCGTGGGGAACAGCGCCAGTTGCCAAGAGCTGGAGCCTCTCATTTGCAGCCGGTGGGCATCTGTGGGAAGTGTGGTCCGGACGGGGTGCCTCTTCTTCCAGCTGGCTTTGTCGGAGCCACAGGGCCAGAGCGCAGGGGCTGTTTGTTCTGGTCTTTGCAGTGCTAAGCCAGCCCTGGGCGCTGGTTGGGATGGCACATTGTCTCACCCGTCACAGGAGGATGAGCTGGAAGAGCCACATCTGTAACCTGTGAGAGACGGCGGCTTTGCTTAATGCTCAAAGGCAGTGCACGTACCTGTCACTGGACATATGCTTATCGTGACAGCCATCTGCCGGACTGGCACCTGGCCGGCTCTCAAACGCTGGTGCCAAACACAGATTGCGGAGGCATCGTCCCAAGGTAGACTGTGTATCAATAGGGAAAACGCACTGTGCCTGGCATGGCTGACTTCTTCACAGAAACAAACGAAGTGGGGCTTGCTTTCTTCTGCAAAAGGCCAGAACGGCTCCCATATTGAGGGATGTTGAGACAGCGTAGGTCTTCGTTTGCATTAAAAATTAATATGCATTTTATTTACTACTCTAACATCTAAGGTATTTAAATATTTTTATCAATCTCTTAAATAGTGAATTTCCTTTCCTACTGAACAATATAAAGTAGCTGACAGTGCTTGTCACTTGGCAGCCATTCAACATCACATTTCCTGTCCTTTCGCCTCCCTCCTTCAGTCCCCAACCAACACCAAAGAGAAGATGTGGTCAGCCAGCATTGCATTTCAAAACCCTTCAGTTGTCCATGGGAAGAGGTTGACATTTCTATACACAGGAAAATACACACTAATCTCACAAAGTTTTAAGATAAGGAAGATCATTTACGAAGAACTGCTCACTTGGAAATAGGAAAAAGAATTTCAAAAGCTATCGTTGCTCTCTACATACCTCTTCTTAAAAATGGGATGGGAAATCATCAGGTTTGTAGAGCTTGTGTTCTCGATGGGGCCGTACAGTCCATGGGAGGCAAAGATTGATCCTTGGAGGACAAAAAACCCTTAGATAGCACAAGAGTCTGTGGGCCTTCAAACGACCACAGTACGCACAGATACACAGTACATCTGTGACATTAAAATTTCACGGGAAGGAGTTAGGAAAGAAACGCCTAGAAAGGCTTCTTAAGAGGGCGATAATGAAAAGATTTGAGGGACACTGATGTACGAGCCAGCACATGCGATTACTGGAGCAAAAACCTGGGGCTAAAACATTGCAGTGTTCCCGCTCTTTCTTCCAGGGAGGGGCTAAGCAGGAGGCAAACAGAGTTAGTAGTTTACAGAAACATCCTTAGAGAGCCTCACCCACTGGCACTGAGCCCAGACAGAGGAAGAGACAGACAGGAGGCTCCCTCCAAGGAGACTGTATTCCAGCTGAGATAAGAAGAGAAAATAAGTCAAATAATTTTAAAAACAGAAGGACCTACTTAGATAGGTGGCTGGGAAATCTTCTCTGAAGACGTACCATTTGAGTTGAAACCCAAGCGATAAAAAAGAGCCAGCCATGAGGTGTAGAAGGGGTGAGCCTCTCAGACTGAGGGGTACAGGCACACCCAGAGGAGGCAATGGGCTCAGCGGACCAGAGAGGGGCCCAGGGTGCCCGGACAGCTGCGAGGAAAGTTTGAATCTGATTCTGAGATTGGGGAGCTGTGCTGATTTGAACAGTGTCACCAGAAATTCATGTCCCTTTGGAACCTGTGCATGTGCCCTTCTTTGGAAATAGTCTTTCCTGATGTAATCAAGTTAAGAAATGGTGGTTAGCATGGGCCCTAATCCAGTGACTGGCATCCTTATATGAAGAGGGAAATGCAGACACAGACACACAAAATGCAAGACAGCCATGTGAAGACGGAGGCAGAGACTGGAGTGATGCCGACACAAGCCAAGGAGCACCAAAGACTGCTGCCAACCCCAGGAGCAGGACGAGGATTCTTCCCTCCAGGTTTCAGGGGGAGCGGGGCCTGCTGACTCCTTGATTTTGGACTTCTAGGATTTAGGATCCAGGACTGGGAAAGAATACATTTCTGTTCCCTAAGCCACTCAGCCCAATCCCAGTACAAGCCTTCCCCTGGGGGACCACCTCTGCTCCAGCAGGGCAGGCTTCAAAGGGACAAATAAATTGTGCTGCCTTGTGTTTCAGAAATCTTAACTTAGGCTCCTAGCCTAACTGAGCATCAAAGATCCGTGTGCCCCTTTGCGTGTGGACTTCGCTGTGTCACTGGGCAGTCTAACACCTGGCCACTGGTCTTGTCCAGCCAGGATTTCAGGGGAGTATCTAGCCACCAAGAGGACCCTTATGGAACCCTCTTGTCACAATCAATATTCTTCTATGCAGAGGCAATATGGAAAATTTATAGTTCCTAATACATTGATTTTCTCCAGAAATTTATTGATGATGTAAAATTAAGTTGAACAAAACATGCTACATTTTACAATTATTTTTAATGTCTTTGTGGAATCTTCCTTTTAAAAAAACAGGAAGATTTTCTTGCTAAAGCATTCTGCAAGTTGCCGGGCACCGGCTTACATGTTGGTGTGACACAATGCAGAAGCTTTGACAAGGTGATTGTCCTCCTGAGGCAATCATTTTCCATGTAGAGCAAAACGTCGGGAAATGTCAGAAAATTAAGGGTCTTCTTGTTTTCTGACCTACAAGGGGTGATCCAGACTGATTTCTAGAGACTCGAGCTGGATAAGCTAAGATGCAGAGTAAACAGAGCATTCAGAAGGGCTTAGCGGGCTGGCAATTACATAATCAAACCCACTGGATCCACACCAACAAACGAAAATACTGTTTGGGTGTTTGTGGGAACCTATTGCACAATTTGAGTTCATTTCACTGACCGTATAATTAGTTATGAAGGTCCCTGACATAAAGGTACCTGGTGGGGTGGGGAAGCATGAATACAACAAAAAACTTCTTAGTTTTGCATAACCTAACTTGACCTCATTTCTCCCAGAGAGTAGTTCATTTGGACAAATGATGTCCCCAAGGTGAAAAACTAAGGGTTTGCAGATACAGTGAAACTAACAAAAATGAAACAATTGGTGGAAAAAGAAAATCCAAATTAATTCAATGATATAAAGAGGTGAGAAAAAGTAGGTGGTTGTCGGTGTGAAAATTAATGACATGGAAGAAAAACGTGGGACTCCAGTCCTCTATCCCCTACCTGGTCAGACTGTGCGTCCTTGTCCTTTCTGAATGTGACGTGAGCCCTGGAAATATGAAAATGAAATATGGCAAATTGGTACCCTGTGGTTCTTCCGCCTCTGAACAGCACAGACTTTTTGTTACGATGGAAATCAGTATACGAAAAGAAATCAATCTGTCAATATGTTCTTGTTTTTCTCCACTGGCAAGCAGCTCAGCTTATTTTGAAAGCCAGAAGGAACACGGACTGCCTCTTATAATGAAGTCCCCTCAGGAAGCCTAGCCTCTGGAAGTCACTCTGTCTTCAGGGACAGTCAGAGCTACTTAGCCTATCTGACCTGGTGACGGTGGGGACAGCAGGACCGCGTTGATGAGACGCGCTTCCTCTGGTGCGGTCCAAGCTGCGCTGCTGCCTGCTGTGGAGAGCGGGTCAGAGAGGGGATCCACAGGGGCTCGCGCGCCTGAGAGGACGTGAACTTCTGCACCATGAGAGAGATCTCGGGATGCAGGCCAACAGAGATCAGAGCACCTCCTTAAACTCTCTTTCAAGGAGCTCTGTGAGCGACACCGGGCTTACCTAGACAGGTGCGCTATTAGACAATTCCCAAGGCCCCTGAGAGTTCGGGGGGCAGAAGCAAGGCAGGGCGCTCTAACTCCCACGCAGTGGTTTATTGAGAAAAAAATGTTGCCCTCATCTGTTTTCTGTCTAAATTCCCTCTCCCCCAGAGCCCCATTCTACTCTGGCCTTCTTATCTTGGAGGAAGGGAAAAAAGAATTTATATCAAGCTGTAGGGTATTCTTGCCAGACCTAGTAGATTCAATTGTTCAAAGCTCTTGGATTTGTGTGAAAAAATCAAGCATGAAAAGCAAAACTCTAAAACCTCCAGTAATTTGAAATACACAGTAAACGAGTGACAATATTTATCTTTTGGAAAAGACCTTTAAATAAAGACTCAGAGGAAAAACAAAAGAAAAATAATCATTTGGTATATTTCCCCAACATATTGGCTTTTTAATTGTCAGTGTATGCATTTTTGACTTCCGCCAAGGAATCTGCATCAGGGCTTATTACTGAAGATTGAGCATTACCAGGAAAGTCTGTTACTATGGCAAACGCTTTTATCGGAAGAGGAATGTAAATGAGAGTAACTCATAAAATGTACGGCTGAAACATGAACACAGGAAAAATTCTTCATTCTTGGGCTTTAGCATTTTAAAGGAGATGGTGACAATTAAGACAGATATTTAGCAATTGCTTATTATGTAAACAACCCTATTTTAAGAGCTCTGGGAGATACAAGGGCAAAAATGAGATCAGTTTCCTGGTCTCAAGGACTTTCCATTTTAATTGGGGTATGCAGACACAATCACATGAGACAGTTAAAGATCAGCTCAAAATAACCAGCAGACGATTACCTTAGTGTAATATATATATGATTAACTGAGCAATAAATTATTTAGATAATAACCATTAACGGAGCCCAGATGAGGGAGGTACAATGGGAAATGTTTGATCAAAAAGGCCTCATTGCAGAAGGGCTATAGACATTGGTTTTTAATGGTGGATGCTGTTGGCTTAGGTCAAAGAGAAAGGATTGTGGGAAGGTTAAAATGTCTATTTGAAGGTTTAGGGGGTAGACTAAAATAGGGAATCTGGGAGAGGAAAAGCTTTTACTCTGATCCCAGATTAAAAAGATAAATGTGCCTACATTCTGGGGGGTTCCTTTTGAAATGCTAAGGGATCTGGATATTATTCTATAGGGAAGGAGTAGATGCTGAAGGGTTTTTATTGGTTTTGCTCTCCCACTTCTTTCTATGTAAAGAAAACTGTCTAATGATGACAACTGGGTCAGCCTTACCCAGCCTGGGGTCAGGCAGCGGGAATGGAGGAGGTCCTAGTTCAGTAGTTCACTTGCTTGCCATCCAGTCTTACTCTAGAGCTTGCTCTGAGGTCGGCAAAATGTCTCTGAAACGCGTTATACGTTGTGTTTCCAGCCCACCCCTCACGTAGCTCAGCCTCTCCAGAGTTTAGGCTTTCTGCCAACAAGCCCCAATCTGTCTGTAAATCAACTTTCAGTGTCTGCTGTGGTATCTTCCCAAAGCTCACTGCCCACCTGCTAGAACCTGCTGGTTTCCAGGGATACAGATGCAGCCAATCCCTGCTCCTACCATGTGGCCGTGGGCAGCCCCAGGCTTTTGAGTGGAAGGCACGCACACTCCACACACCCTTGACCTAGCTTCAGACCATCTTCTGGTTGCCACTCAACTCTCCAGACTCACATTTCCAAGTGCCTGGTGCCAGAAAAGTCAAATCTTGATCATGCTTCTGTAGCTTGATGCTTAGACCTAATGAATACTTAGTCTCCACCAGGAATCTTGGCTCAGCTCTTTCCCACCCAGTCCACCTCACAGCTAACCTGCCAAGGGCAAGGAAGGTGATATATAGAACACTGCATTAAGAGCATTAAATTTGCCATTGTGTAAAATATAAGAAGAAAAATTGGTAGCAAGAAAACTAGTTGCGAGGTTTAGATGTACCCTGAGGCAAGAAGATCTGGGCTATGGAGGTGGTCCTGAACTTGAAAAGGAAGTGAGAGATATGAAAAAAAAAAAAAGAAAAAAAATGGATGAGGTTGGTGACTTCTTGATCCTAAGGAACAAAAAGAGAGCAGTTAAAGATGACTTTAAAGATGTTTAAAGCAGTTAAAGATGAAGAAGAGCTTCTAGCGTGGGAGATGGAGAGAATGAGGGGGCCTTGAACAGAAATAAGGAAATAGAAAGAATATTTAACAGGGGATCGATAGGTTGAATTTAATTTCATACTAAAGTGAAAATGGAACTTTTCTCCAATGTCTTAGAGTGAGAGATGCTGCTAGTGGGTGGTTTTGCTAGCGAAGAAAATATGGGAATAAACCAGTGAGACATAAAGGAAGTAGCTTAGGGCAATGTTAATATTTAAGAAGTTAGAGGGAGGAAGAGGGAAGGAAAACAATAAAGAGACAGAGAAGTAAGAGCCTAAGAGGTTAACAGTTGAACCAAAGTAATTTAGGGTCACAGAAATCAAATAAATAGCTCAAAACTTAAAAATAAATATGTCAGTCATGTCAAATGCTCTCGAGGGTTGTTGTGAATATGGAATCAACATGTAATTTGGGAGGGAGGAATTCACCGATGCTCACTGGTGCAATTTCTCCCGAGTGGTGGAGACAGAAGCCAGACTAAGCTAGTCAGGAAGTCAATAATTATAAATAATTCTAGAAGTTTGCACCCAGATCTGGGTATGAATAAGTAGTAATTATTGAGAAATTTGGCAGTGAAAAGAATGCGGACTTCTGCCTTGTGTGTGCAGGCAAAGAGAAACAAGCCTTGCAGTTATGAAGACTGGAAAGACACAAGATCCTGGAATCAGTTATTTCGAAAGGGAAAAGAAGAAGGTGGAGTTTCTTTCTCATGACTCTCAACCTGTTTTGTCACTAAATTAGAGGTAAAATCATTTATCTGGAAGGGAAATAGAGGACTGGGAACTTGAAGAGAGGAAACATGGCAGGATAGTCATTATAGATTATGTGTTAGGGAAAAAACAAGGTACAAAGCATTAAGGAAATCATAGTGGTGCAGCAGTAAGGGCCAATTCAAAGCAGAGAACACATGTTTTTAGCGAGTCCGAGCAGCTTGTGAGAACAAGCCCATGGAGCCTAAGAGCTGGGTGGAAAAAAACCTGTGAAGCTGACTCGAGAGTAGACCCACCCTAGTAGATGTGGCTGAAGTTCCTAGGGCGAAGGAAGTCCATGTCGGTAAGAGTACAAGCAGCTGGCCATTCAATCCAATCTGGACAACATTTGAAGTTCAAGGCTATCAGCAGGGGTCTGGAGATCCATAGGAGAGGGCCAGGAAGGTGCAGATGTAAAGATCTGCCATGAAGTGGAAGGCCAGGAGCAGGGACTAAGCGGGAGCTGAGCTGGTTCAGAAAGAGGATGCGCTGTTTCTCAGCTGGTGTGGAGTAATTAGGATCTGTGGAAGCATGAAGCAAAGAAACACATAGGTTGAGGCATTAAATAATCCCATTTTAAATATGGACCTTCTAGACCAGGGCTTCTCACCCTTGGCATTTTGACTTTCTGGGCTGGATCACTGTCTGTTGTGTGGGCTGTCCTGTGCATTGCAGGATGCTTAGCAGCATCCCTGGTCTCTACCTACCAGATGCTGTAGTGCCCCTCTGCTGTGACAACAAAAATGCCTCCAGACATTGCCAAATGTCCTCTGTGGGGGAAAGAGAGTGTGCAAAATAGCCCCAGGGTTGAGAACCTCTGGGATGATGATAGCGGATTTCAAGAAACAAGAAAAAAATAACCTAGCAAAAGAGTTATCTAAATAAGAGCAGGGAGTTAACAAATACAAGTGATTTGCTGAATGGGTAAACAAAATGTGGTATATGCGTACAATAGAACATTATTCAACTTTAAAAAAGAAAGAAATTCTGATACATGGTACAACATGCATGAACCTTGAGGATATTCTACAGATGAGAAAAGCCAGACACAAAAACCCAAATATTGTATAATTCTATTGATACAAGGCACATAGAGAGGTCAAATTCACAGAGACAGACAGTAGGATAGTGGTTACCATGGTTACCAGGGGCTCGGGGAGGGGAGAATGGGGAGTTATTGTTTAATGGGGACAGTTTCAGTTTAGGAAGGTGGAAAAGTTCTGGAGACGGATGGTGACAATGTGAATGCACATAGTGGTCAGGCACGATGCTACACTTGCCGTGGTCTCTGATTTAATGATTCCAGAAGGGCATTTAACAGACACCATGGTGTTTTGAAGAGAGAGGAGCAGAATCCTCTTGCATTGGCCTGAGGAGTGAGTGGCAAGTTGGCATCTGTATCAGTCAACTGGGGCTGCTGAAACAAAATACCTCAGACTTGGGGGCTTAAATAACAGAAATTAATGTTCTCAGAGTTCTGGATGCTGAAAGCCCAAGATCAAGGTGGCAGCGTGGTCAGTTTTTAGTGACGGCCCTCTTCCTGGCTTGCAGACGGACGGCTGCCTTCTCGCTGGTCCTCAGGTGGCCTCTGCATTGTTCATGCACACTCCTGGGGTCTGTTTTTCTTCTTCTAAGGACACCAGTCCTGTCGGATTAGGGCCTCACCCTTATGACCTCATTACCTCATTTAACCTTCATTACATCCTTATAGGCCCTGTCACCAAATACAGTCCCATGGAAGGTTAGGACTGCACTCGGTGAGTTTTGGGGGCACACAGTCAGTCCATCTCAGCCTCCTTCTCCTTTTCCATTTAGACTGGGCCGTGAGAAAGGCACCTGAGACTACAGACAGCAGATGCTCCAGTGTGTTCCCGAGTGAGGCCAGGCTTTCCTCTAGGTAGAGCAATGGTAGAAAGCTGTGATTTAGAGGGCAGACATAGCAAGAGAAAACAGCAATCATCCAAGGGAGCAGAAACAACAGACTTGGACACGAGCGATAATAAGAACTAAATGTCACTAGTAAAACACATGCATGGTTTATAACCTCAGGAATAAATGATGACCAAGGCATTTGTTTATATAGCAAGGAACAGCTTAAAACCCATGGATATTTACAACACTAAATATATAATTCCTTCTAGGAGGGCAAAATAACCCACTATTTTCCAATGCTATTAAATACTAATAGGTAGGAGATGGCCTTCTCTTTAAAAGCACTTGTGGAGATTTCTGCACCATGGGTCACAGACTTGAGTTAATCCCTGACCAGTGAGACTGAGACCATTTAAACTACCAATCTTTACTGGCCCAGTGCTTTTTTCCTACTTATTCTAAAGGCCTAATCTTTCTACGTTTATATTCTCAGGCAGCTATGTTGAAATAAGTGGCATTTAGCTATTCAACATGATAAAATATGGTTTATGCCAGGTTTAATTGCCACAACAAGTGACATCAAGACTCTGTCCCTTGGCAGGAAACTAGACTGCAGCTTGGCTGGCCCCATCATTTTGGTCATTCCTGCGATGGATGGAGATTTCTGCAAGATGGATTTGACTGGTATTGATCGGGAGGAGAGCTTGTGTGAACATGGGCTGGGCCAAAGTCTGGTTCAGATGTTCAACATATATACAACCATTATCTAAATGTACATTTTAAAATACAAATTTCAAAAAAGAGCTATTAAGGAGAAAGCAATTGTATAGAAAATCTGTGTGCTTTTATTTCTAAGAAAATCAAATGAGGCAGTAGAATGCCAGCATTCTAGGTGCGCGGCGCTCCTCGAGTTAGGAGCACACCACTAGCAAGTCTCGTTCCTTCCTTCCGTCCTTCCTCTATGGAACAAGCATTTATCAACCCACCTTGAACATTTCCTCTCTCTTAAATCAGCTCCCAAAGCTTGTGTGTGAGGCAGTGATCCGGCTTCTCTCCCTGTCTGCCCTGTGTCCACCACAGTGGATTTCCTCTCATTCCATCTCCACTGCTCACGAGTCAGGCACGTTCCTTATGGCCTATGTCTTTGCCACATCTCTTTAAACCTTTTCCCATTCACCTCTTACTTTCCCAACTCTCGCTCACTAACTCAGGAACATCTTCCTTCCTCCCTCTTCATTTCCGTGTGTCCCACCTACAATGGACACTGGATTCTTGGAACTGAAGACCTGTGTCTTCAAGTCTATCCCTCCAGAGAGGCAAACGTTCTGCTCATCCTCTGCCTGACAGTTGGCTTTCCAGGCTTCTTCTTCATTTTGTCAGATAAGTGAGTCTTGACAGCCATACCTACGTCCTTCTGTGTTGCTTAACTCCAGTGCCGGGAACACACTGTCAATCAAGTTTTGGAAAAACCTGTTGGTGGCATACTACAAGTGCAAAATAATAGCTTCTGCTTACTTGCTCTCTTTTCCTAAAAAGTTGAGTCTTGATTAGCTTAGAACTTCTACTTCAGTAATTAGATCACTTATACTTTGTGCAGTGGGGTAAAATGGCAGCAATTCTGTAGAAACCATAGGCATGTATTATGGCATCGTGGACGACATTGTCCTGGATACATCTCCTGTGGGCTTGGATATTGAAAGACACAAGGCCTGTGAATAACTCAAGCTCCATATCTGTGCTAGACTTCCCGGTTAAACCCACGAGGACATTAACTTTTTAACCTTTTGATGACATATTGCTTTTCACTGCTGGTGTCCCATTAAATTTCGTTGTTACCGTCAAACCGTCAGGAATAATGGTTCGGTACCAATGTAATCCTCATGAATTGTGGTCGTCAGATGGGCATAGATGGGAGAGAAACATGACAAAGGGTCACCTGGAGCATTCCACACTCTTAACACCCCCTGGTCTTTATGTTTTCCATTCCACACCCCAAGTTCTTGCACAAGGAGGAAGCGTGTCCCTGTGCCAACACAGAACTAGCAGGCACCGAGGACAGTGCTGTCAAGGGATTCTTGAAGGTCGTCACATAGTTTTGGAAACCAGACCTTGAGATCGTGCTGGCCCCAACAGTAATCTTCAGCTCCATCAGCTCACTTCCGTCTGTACTCTGCTACCAAGCTAGGCCCTGGGGAGAGACCAGAGAGGAACCCAGGCAGGGAGCTGGAAAGCTTAGAGCACAGCAGAAAGGTTAGAGACCAAACACGCAATGAAAATTGTGACAAACGTAGCCAAGAGTAAATGACGCAGTGGGAGCCTCATCTCTGAGGTCTCTAAAGCAGCCTGAGGGGTCAGAGAAAGCCCTCTCCAGGAAGGGACTTCTAAGTGGAGATCTGAGGGTGAGAAGGGGTTAGCTGGGCAAAGTTGGGGGAGCTGGCTGAGAGAGAGCTGAGGGGAGAATGGTACATGGAAGAGTCAGGGGCGAGATTGTGTAAGAACTTGTAAGCCAGACCAAGGATGTCACATTTTCATTACATCGGGAAGCCCCTGAAGAGTTTTAAGAAAGTCACATTTGTATTTCAAAAAGATAACTGCAGTCCGCGAAATTGATTGGAGGAGACAGGAATGAATTTAGGCAGGAAGCAGCTGCACTGCCACAGATGTAGGTGAGGAGGTTTGGTCCAGTGCGGGACAGTGATGGTGACGAAAGAAACATGGCCAACTTGTGCTGTCCAATTGAGATCGCGATGGTGAATTTCCAGTGGTGCCGACACACCTGGTTGTATAATGTGCTTCGGCCTCATTTGGTATCTTCAGGTTCAGATGAGATGGGAACTTTGAGTCATTCCCCCTTGTTTTCTAGGCAGGTGTGATGGATGGAAACTGGAGCCAGGAGTCTGGGCTTTGGGAAGAGAATGACTGAACTTATTGACAAGGGAATACGAGCTGGAAAAATGGGAAAGTGAAGAGGCAGAGAGACGAGCACCTGGACTGCAAAGATGTGTGAGCCTGAAGGGAAGTTGTGCTCAGAGACTGAAATGTCTGATGCTCGTGGTACAGCAATTTTGGGTGGTAACAAGAGGAAACGGAGATAATTAGAGGGGAGTAAAGAACCTGTGTGGTTTGTCAGCACAGACACTGCATCCTGCAGGCTGCTGCAGGTGTGGCTGGGAAGGAAGACTCTGACCCAGTTAGCAAGCCTTCAGTCAATCCCTTCAGCGGCCTCAGGAGAACAGCAGGAGACAAGCCTCACAGTTTGGGGATGTTGCCATAGCAACTACATGCCAAGCACCATTCTGGGAGCTTCGGACATACTCAAAACAAGGCAGACAACGTCCCACTTTCATGGAGCTTCCATTTCTGTGGGGGAAGATGGACAACACTCACCATGTACATCAAATAAGTAGAACAGTAGAGAGTTGGATTTACACAGAGATTTTCACTATGGTGATGTGATAGCAGTGGACCACGAGGGAACAGTCAAGCTGAGATCTCAGTGACAAGGCGATGTCGAAGTGGGGTGAAGCTCTCACACAGAGAAATTGTCAGCCTCTTGCAGGCTGAGCTGCCTCCTCAAACCGCGAGAGCTTGGTTGCCCGGCGAGTTTCTCTCTGATGTCTGGACTTCCCTGACTAGGAGTGCTCTGTGCTTCACCCTGGCCCAGCGCCCCGTGTTGCCCCAGGTCTTCAACAAGCTGATGACCACGACTGCCAAGTGGGATTCCACTCTTGAGTGGAAGAAGGGGGACGGTGGCATCCCTCTCCATCATTCGTCCTCTGCTAAAATGGGATGGAGAACAGGCCTGGAGTAAAACCGGCAACTGCAGCCTGCACGTGTGTGCAGACTCTTACAGATATCCAAAAAGACCATTTCTGCAAGTCAAAAAAGGGGAAAGTCCATATTTCATTTATCATCCCCTTCACTGTTACCTTTCTGAAAGCTAGGCCCAACTTTGTCTCAACCTGGTTGATTACAGGACCAAGTCCGAACCCTATGGCGTGGCTTCTAAAAACTTCCAGGCCGGTTGGGTAAGTCTTCCACCCACTTCTTACCATGCACGCTAAACCCCTAGCAGTCCAAATGCTCATCAGACTCAAGCAGCTACGGTCCATGATTCAGGGGATCTGTCCTCGTGCGTGGAGTACACACTCCTCTTCTCTTTGGAACTCATCCTTTGAAATGAACTTGAACATCATATCGTCTTTGGAGCCTCCTCCAGATCTTCCAGCAGCTGGTGCATGCTCACTGGTCTCTGTGTGCATAACCCTGCGTCACGCTTCAGGGCAGAGATCACTCTTAGAGTGAACTATGTGGAACTGACTGTTTTGTAGATCAAAAACAGTCAAATATCAGCAGTTTCATAGAATTCAACCAAATGGTTATTTGTTCAACAATCTTTGTAGAGTAAAATATTTTGTTGTTGTTTTGAACAGAGTGTTTCAAGAATAACTTAAGTGAGTTAAGGACAAGTTTTAAGCAGCATCAAAGTTAAAGATAGATAGACTCGCTCAAAGATTACCAGTAAGTGAACAAGGAAATAGAAGACAATACAATTCAGAGACGTTTTTCACACGAGACAATGTCAATACATATCAAAGCATGACAATACAAATTTGACTTTGGTGAGAAAAAACTCACCTAAGGCACTTCACTCACTCTGAGACTCAAAGGATTGAGGTCAATGAGTAATAAACAAAGGAAATAGTCAATAAACAATTTTGGAGAAAGACGGAGGAAAAAAAGAAATGATGGTTGGCGATACATGTGACTTCCTCCAATCGCTGACTTTGATGGGCCTTGAACCTAAGTAAAAGCTGCAGACTTAGCCCCAGTGGGAATCTGTGGTGTCTGAGTTTATATAATGCCAACAACCATCCTTTTCAAAACTGAAAAGATTAGAAACTACATCTTCCCTTTGTAAATTATGGCTTTGTGTTTAACTGTCAGGAACACTATGAACTGTGCAAACAACAGACTATAAAATTGTTACAAATCAGAAATCACGCACCCAGCTTCTCAATAGCCGTATATTATTGGATATTGCAGGCTGCGTGCAGTTCAATTCAGTCTACCAGTCACGAGCTTAATAATGAGATTACAGCAACCCCATTTTCACTTGATGTGAAAAGTTTATTAGTACAACTAAAACTATCAAAATAATCAATTTATAAATCTAAGCAAACCATGAGGGTGAAAGAGTCCTAGTAGATATTAGGGTCAATGTCTAAATCAATACGATTGTACAAGTCTAGCGACAAGTCAGATGTACAGCAGAGGATCCGTTTTGCTGCCGCAAATGAAATCACGAGCAATCAAATATAATTTAGTATCACAAAAGGCATGTGGCAGGCATAATAGATCTAATTCTCCTCCTCTGATCAAGGAAGAAGTGGACTTCAATTATTGTTCCACTCGCCAGAGAACAGCTTGCTGAGGAAAAGAGATGTTCTCTACACAAGGGACAGAAATACAAAGGCCACAGTGACAGGGTAGCTTTACAGAAGTGGAATGGATGGAGCCAAGAAAAAAAGGAGATTCTGATTTGGTCCATTTTTCTTCCTAACTGGCTGGACGTGGGTGAGCCATTGGCCTTCTCCTGGGTTCAGCATCTTCCTATGCGAAATCAAGGGATAAAGGTTCAGAGGAGGGAGAGGTCAACGAGCTATACAATGTTTGGGGAGGTGGCACAACGTCACCAATGGCCAATTTGGAATCGTGGAGACAAGGGGAAGGTGACTCCAGACAGAGCCCATGGCACAAGCAGAGTCTGGGAGGTGGAAATAGGCATCTGGTGTTAGAGAACAGAGAGTGAGCAAAACTGGCTGAGTGACAGGCTGGGCCAGTGCGTCTGACTCGTCTGGGGCGCCGTCGCAGACTTCTTGCCTTTCTTCTTGTTGCATCTGTAACCTGCTCTGCACAATCTTCAGGCAGTTTCATAAAGCTGCCAACTTGCAGCACCCCATTTGGGTCCCACACCGTGTCTATTAGTTTCCTAGGGCTGCTGTAACAAATTACTGCAAACTGGGTAGCTTGAAACAGCAGAAATTCATGGTCTCACAGTTCTGGAGGTCGGAAGTCTGAAATCAAGGTCTCCGCAGGGTCAGGTCTGCTGAAGGCGTTAGGGGATGGTCGAATCCTTCCCTGCCTCATCCTGACTTCCATGTCTCTTAGCAACCCTTGGCGTTCCCGGCTTGTAGAGGCATCACTCTGGTGCCTGCTTCGGTCTTCACGTCGTCTTCCCTCTGTGTGTCTCTCTGCATCCTCTCCTCTTCTTATAAGGACACTTGGGCTTAGGGCCACCCTACCTCAGGTCACCCTACCTGTGACCTTATCTTATGTTACCTAATTCCATCTGCAAAGACTCTATTTCGAAATAAGGTTAAATCCTGAGGTTCCGGATGTGTGTGAATTTTGGGGAGATGCTATTCAACTCACGACACTATATACTTCTCATTTTCTGCCAGGGGCTTCTCTGGCATCGCGTGGGATGCCCTCAGGAATCCAGGTGGTCACCTGTGTATGAGCTGCAAGTGGCTGTGAGATGCTGAGCATTTGGAGCTGCCAGTTTCTGCTTGTCCCTTGGGCCCTTGTGGAGCCGACAGGCAGCAAAGACCAGAAAGAAGCCGTGGGTAGAACTGAGCTTCCCTCAACACTCTTCCTTCTTTCTGGAATCTCGGATCCTCAGCTTCTGGCTGCCTGGTTGCTCTCGAATGCCTTCACATCGCTCTCTTGTGGTGCTTTGTTCAGCTTTTAGAGTTATTCTTGGAAGGGTTGCTCTTAAACAACCTCCTTGTCATAGCTGGGAGCAGAAGTCTGCCGTCTTCCTTAGCTCTGCAATCTGTCCTGCCTGTCACCTGCCTTACTTTTAGCAGGAGATCCTGAAGTACTCTATTAAATTTACACACACCACATCTCCTCTCGACTACCACCATCTCAGGACTATTTCTAATCTACTAAATCCCGCAAAGTGGCACTGTGAGCTTAGAAAGTTCCTTTATAGACACCATTCTCGCAACCAACACTGCGAAGCCATTAATGTGGATTTCACATCCCCAATTCGAATATGGATAAATTATTATGCAGAGTCGACTTATTGTCCCAGGGCCTATAGCTAAAAAATGGAAGAAAAAATCCACACGCTCATGCTCCCTAACTCCAAACAGTGCCGTGGGAAGGATTATTAAATTATTACTAACGCACTGTCAGGTGGCAAAATAAGGACTAGACATTTAGACCAATCATAATGCTGCTTTTATGTGAAATAAGTTATTCAAACATTGTCTCCTGTAACGTTCTATGCCTGCATGTTTCCATTTCGTTTAGGACACATATAACTAGTTAAACAATATTAGTCCATTTGGATAACTTTCAGGAGATGGGGCTTCCACCGGGAATAAGGATTTATTCCTCCCTATAATTAAACAGAATTTTGAGCCCTTTTCTCATTTACGGTCTAGGTAACCCCATGTCATCTCGACCAATGGTCCCGTCCTGAGCCTACATTTCATGGGATATTTGTGCATGCGATCATGGTAAATTGCAAATCAGTCATTTAAGCTTTCTGCCTCAGTTACTCAATTTGTAAAATAGTGATAATTAGGCCTTTATTAGAAAAGAAGGAAGAAAGGGAAGGGGGAGAAGGAAATAAACCAAATACTCAATTTGATCAGGATATGAATAACCTGGCATTTAAATGTATTAAAACACTTTTTATATGTGTATGATATTACTATTTGAAAATGTTTACATCAACTAACACTATGCTAAAAATGGTATATACACTTATTATATGACTGAATTTTAAAGATAGAAAAAAATGTCTTTGATATTTAATGACACTTTTCCTATTGCCATCAGAAAAGAATGCTAATATTCAAAACTGTATGGCCCTTGCAATTTATGAATTTTGTGCATAAGTATCATCTCACTTAATCTCCTCCAAGGAAAGAACTCTGGAAAAAGAAGAATGTGGAGAGGAAATGGAAGTTTTATGACACAAACATTAATTTGTCTCTTTCGCTGATTACGTTAGCCATCCTCCTGTGATCGCGGAAACTGTGTTCTCTGAAGCATTTCCCAGAAGGTGACACACACAACATGTGACTTGAGGTGCTTTTGGGGCTATTGGTTGTGTTTTATTTATAGCTGCCTTTTATTTATGGCAAGAGATAATGGCATATGGCAATACCGCAGTGAATACGGAGACTCAGCTGAAATCATCTTTAAATAAAACACAAAAAATATGAAGAAAAGATTAAGTAAATAATGGTTCAAGGTTGTATGAATCTGGCAAAAATCATGAGGTGTTACTCAGAGGGCCAAGTTGAGGGGACGTGACTATGTTCCTGAGCGATGATGAAGACAAGTAGCCCAAAGCAGGGAGACTTGATTGAAACAGAAAATTATTGACATTTTCAACCTGAATTGTCTTAGGGGCTGATGAGAGAGTCCTGTTTCCTTCCTACTTTTCGAATGTTATCTGTCAGTAATATGGGACATCCTTTCACTGTTGGAGGAGGTACCGTCCACCGTGTTATGGGTGCCACGGTCTGGACATTAGGGGAGGCGTCTAGAACCAGTTCTGGTGCTTTAGGCCAGAGTATTTAACTGCAAGGGAAGAGCCACACACGTTTCATCCAATCATACTGCAAAGATTCTACGACTGACTTTTTAAAAAGACTATTTTTTAGAGGAGTGAGGTTCACATCAAAATCGAGCAGAAGACACAGAGATTTCCCACACACTCACAGCCTCTCCTTATCCCCATCCCCTGGCAGAGGTTTTTTTTTTCTGTTATCATTGAGGAACCTGGATCAACACATCACTATCTCCCAGAGTCCATAGGTTACATCAGGGTTCACTCGTAATGTTGTGCATTCCATGAATTTGGACAAATGTCTAACGACATGCATCCACCATTATGGTGTCAAACAGAGTATTTTCACTGTCCTAAAAACACCCTGTACTCCGCCTATGCATCACCCCCAAAATCTTGGGCAAGCGCTATCTTTTTACTGTCTCTACAGGTGTGCCTTTTCCAGAATGCCATCTAGTTGGAATCAAACAGTACGTGGCCTTCTCTGATTGGCTTCCTTCTCTTAATGATATGCATTTAAGTTTCATCCATGTCTTTTCATGGCTTTTAGTGCTCCATAATATTCCATTGTCTGCAGGTCCCCACTGACTTTTAGCAAACTTGAAAAAAATTACATACAAAAAAGAAATTCATGGCACAGAACACAATTTTAATGATTATATATTTAGTTTTTGCTTAGAAAATCACGTTTTGTCTATATATCAGAGAGTTGGCTTTCAGCTCCTTGATTTTCATGCTGTACTTTTTATTTTGTCCTATCCTGTTCCTCGTGATTTAATGGAAGGCAGGCAATGAGAGAAAGAGAAAAACGATGGGGAATTTTAGACAAGAGTTTCATCTTGTTAGACCGTGGATTAGAGCTGGAGAGTGGGTGTTGGGAGCCGTGCAGAATTTGGTGACATTGGGGGTGGTTAGTGGGGGTAACACAAGCAGGAGGTGACAGGTATGCTAACAGGAGCCAAGCCTAAAAGCAGGAGCTCCAACATCTTATTTGTTCAACTTCAGGCTCACAGAAAATGTCCAATCTTTTCTCAGGGTGCAAGTTAGGGGGCCCAAATGTACAGAATGAATACAAGCATTGACGCTCATAATCAGATAACGTAGTGGAAGAAAACTCAAATCCAACCATTTTTGCTGTACTATTCCTCTGAAGAACAGACTGGGGATCTTGACTTATACACTTGCTTAAATATTTTTATTTGTCACCTGCTCTATAAACAACACCACAGCCTTTCCCCTCTGGTTTCCGCCAGAGGTCCCTGCCTTTGGTCATCAAACTTTCCTCACCAGTGGACTACGGTTTGTCTCTTATGACCTTCCTCCCAGGCTCCCCTAGAACCCCAAATGAAAAGTTGATAATGTTTTATTTACATTTTGATTTTTTTAAAAAAGCATCTGCTTAATTTTGTGGAGGTGCACATAGTTTTGGGGTGTATTTCTCTTTCATGTCTTATTTTTGCTGTTTGTCCTGCCGTAGCGGAGAGTCAATGATGTGTTGGAACTTTCTTGTATTTCTTCCTCAAGAATTCTGTTTTCTTACTAACAGCCAGTGAGCCAGGTTCACCACCTGTTTTATCGCTTTTGCATGTTAAATTATGGAATGTGCTAATAACTGAGATATAAAATAAACGAAAAACATAAAGTATATGAAAGCCATAAAAAAGTTCACGCTTTTGATATTCACAAACTGGTTTTGGATTAACGTGCAAATAGTAACTACGAAAAATGATAAATTATTCCTGAATTCAATACCGAATTGTGTGGTGAGACTGCAGGGCTGTAGAGACCAAGGATAAACGATAAAGAGCTCTGTGTTGTATTAGATGAGATGTCTTGGTAGAGGGAATAAAATGGAACTGGTATTTAAATGAGAGCCTTGATGTGACAGATATTGTGAAGGATGGCAATAAGAACACAGGAGCAATGAAATGGCTTTGAGAAAGATCTTGATGTCTGGGTGTGACAATACCAGGTTTTTGTTTGTTTGTTTGTTTGTTTGTTTACTGAGGAAGATTCACCCTGAGCTAGCATCGGTGCCAGTTTTCCTCTATTTTGTATGTGGGTCGCTCCACAGCGTGGCTGATGACTGATGAAGGTCCGTGCCTAGGATCTGAACCCACAAACCCAGGCCACCAAAGCGGCGTGCACGAACTTAACCACTCTGCCACCGGGTCCACCCTGGCAATGCTTGTTTTTTTCTTTTTTTTTTTTAAAGATTTTATTTTTTCCTTTTTCTCCCCAAAGCCCCCCGGTACGTAGTTGTATATTCTTCGTTGTGGGTCCTTCTAGTTGTGGCATGTGGGACGCCGCCTCAGCATGGTTTGATGAGCAGTGCCATGTCCACGCCCAGGATTCGAACCAACGAAACACTGGGTCGCCTGCAGTGGAGCGCGCGGACTTAACCACTCGGCCACGGGGCCAGCCCCTGGCAATGCTTGTTTTTAAAGGTCCTTTATTGAAAATTGTTAGGGGAACTCTCTTAGAAGAGAGATGCAGTCTTGAGGGGCCTCTGACTGCCAGAGTGAGGTGTCAGGTTTGCCTGGTTCACAGCAGAGAGGAAAACTTTCTTATTCCATCAGTGCTTCCTGATAGGTATTACTGATCTGACTGGAGAGATTTGGGAAACATATGAAAGTATAATGAGGAAAACAGAAGTCACTCGTCATCTCACCATAGAGGGAAGCACTGTAAGTATTTCAGAGTTTATTTATCCTGGCCTTTTTTTGGCCATATAGAGATAGACATATTTTTCACGTACAAATGGAATTATTCTCCATAGACTGTTAATATCCTGATTTTTAAAATTAATATTATCCTATAGTTACTTTTGAAGTCATTTTTCTTTGAAATGTGTTGAATACTATTAATGTGTTCCCTAGTATTAAGCTATTTTTGTATTCTTGGAATAAATTTTACTTGATGATGATGTATTATTCATGGAATATGCTACTGGATTAAATTTTCTAATTTTTAAAAAAATCTCTATTTATAAGGAAAATTGGCTGGTAGTTTCTCCCTTTTTTGTGAGTACAATTTTTTAAAAATACATCAGGCTTATATAAGTGTCACTGAATTAATTGGGAAGCTTTTCATATTTTGCCATGCTGTGGGGAAATTTAAATACAAGTCAGACAAACATTGCTGGTTTTGGGACTTCTGGTTCCAGCAACATGTTTGGCAAAATTAACATGTTTCTTTTACAAATACCTAGATATGCTAAGTGAAAATACAAGAAGAACAAAAATTAAATAGACAGTCAAGGGGCTGGCCCCATGGCTGAGTGGTTAAGTTTGCATACTTTGCTTGGGCGGCCCAGGGTTTTGCCGGTTCAGATCCTGGGCATAGACATGGCACCACTCATCAAGCCATGCTGAGGCGGCATCCCACACAGCAGAACCAGAAGGACATACAACTAGAATATACAACTATGTACTGGGGGGCTTTGGGGAGAAGAAGAAGGGAAAACAAAATATTGGCAACAGATGTTAGCTCAGGGCCAATCTTAAAATCAATTAATTAGTCAATCAATCAATCAATCCATAGCCAAGCTCCCAAGAAAGAAAGGAAACTGAAGATTCCAGAACTAAAGCTGGTAATGAAAAGTTACCTCAGTAAGTAGGTGGGCCAGTAGCACAGAGTAGTTAACAGAGAGAGGTTCCAGCCCACAGGTGATGCTAAGTCTTAATGTAAACACAGGGATCTGAGATCAGAGGAAGGTGCCTGCAGAGTCAGAGTTAAAGCTGTTTGCCTCACATTATGCTGCGAGCTTGCAGGACGAACGCCCTTGTGAAAGGATAGTATAAAAATCACATTCCCTGGATTTCAGGTTCAAATTATTTATCCAAAGGAATGACGGAATTCTTTCTGTTATATCAACAGTAATGATATTAGGAGAAAGACAAAGGAATATCTTCAAAGTTCTCCAAGAAAACAAATACTGCCAGTGTATAACTGTGATCCAGCAAAATATCTTAAGACAATAAGAGAAAATAAGTTTGTTTTCAGAAAAACAAATGCTGAAAGATTTTGAGTTCAAGACACTTTAGTTAAGGGAAATTCTAGCAGATATACTTTAAGCAGAAAGAAAGGTATTCCAGATGGATATGTAAGACAAAAGAAAGGGTAAAGAGCAGAAAGTGGCAAAAGTGTAGGTTAATCTAAATGAACATGGAGTATATAAAACAATAATTATGGTTTCTTCCAGGGTTAAACATATAGAAATAAGTTACATGGTCAAAAATAACATTCCTGTTAGGATGGAGCGCAACAAACTTAACTGTTTTAAAGTCTGTATATAATCTAGGAGGTAAATGTTTTGGTTAATTTTAGACTTGAATAAATGGATGATGCATGGTGTAATTTCTAGAATATCACTAAATGAATAGAGAGAGTGTAGTGCCAAAGAAATAGAGAAAAAAAATAGAATGAATAAATTGTCAACTTAAAAAAAGGAGAAAGAAGAAATGTAAAAATTAGGGACAAGTAGAAAACATAAAGTTAAATAATAAACATAAATCAAAACATAGCAGCAATTCCATTAACTATAAGTGGACTAATTGTCCCAGCTGAGCCATGATGACTTTAGACTGAATGAAAAAAATAAATCTAACATAGAATAGAGAAGCATTCCAAAAGATTCAATTTAAAGGATTGAAAATGATATTTCATGAAATCCAACCAAAGAAAGATTATGTGGCAATATTTATATGAGATAGAATAAATTTTAAAACAAAAGCAATAATAGATATAGAGGTTATATTATAATGATAAAATGTTTAATACACCAACCCCTCCCCCCAAAAAACACCCAGAATTTGTATGTGCCTAATAATTTGCATTTGCTGAAATCTACAAGGCAAAAATTGACCAAAGAAATAGATAATTACAGTGGATGGCTTTTAACACGTGTCTCTCAGTAACAAACGCAAATAAAATGATACAGAAGTGCTGGACAACAGGATGAACAAAAATAGACTCAGTCATCATATATGTAACCCTGCATCTTTTCGCTGTAGATTACATATGAGACATTGATAAAAAATTGATCATAGGCCAGGCCATTAAGCTAATTTTAACACATTTCGGAGGACTGAAATTACACAGCGTATGTTCTCTGAATATAATGCAATTATGCGGAAACCACCAAAGATAAGTGGAAGATTCAGGCAAGTTTGGAAGTTATCAAATACATCACCAAAGAATTCATGGGTAAAGGAAAACGTCTTAATGCCTAATAGAAAATAGAATACTCTGAACTTAATGATAATGAAAATACTACATAGCAAAACTTGTGGGTTGCAAGTAAACAAAAACATAAAGGTAAATGTATAAGCTGATTACATTAAGGAAGAAATGGTGAAAATTAAAGAGCTAACATCATCTCAGGAGTTGTATGAAGACTACTAAATAATTCCAATGAAATAAGATAAAAATTATAAATAGAAGAGAAGAAATTAGTGAAATATAAACTTATAAGAGAGTGTATAAAAACAGTTATAAAATTGATAAAATAATGGTGAAATTAACCAAGGCAAAAAAAAAAAAAATATAAAGGCCAGATACAACTCTCAGGAATGCAGTGGGGGAATATAGCCACAGGTGCTGTACACATTAAAAAGATAGTAAAACCATAAGGTGATACTATGAACTACTTCTTGACAATAAATTCAAACACTGATTTATTTTTTTTTTGTGAGGAAGATTGGCACAGATGTTAGCTCAACCTTCCTCTATTTTGTGTAGGATGCTGCCACAGCGTGGCTTGACAAGTGGTGCTAGATCTCTACCTGGTACCTGAACCTGTGAACCTGTGAACCCTGGGCCGTCGAAGTAGAGCTTGCAAACTTAACAATTATGCCACCAGGCTGGCCCCTCGAACACTTATTTTTAAAATGAAAAAAATCTTAAAAATATATAACTTGCCTAAACTAACTAAAGAGGAAATAGAAAACTTGAATAGTCCTATAACCACTAAAGAGATTGAAACAGTAATAAAAAAGTTTTCCCAAACAGAACATTGTAGCCGAAATGTCTACACGAGAATGTTGTATCAAATATTCAAATAACAAACATTTACACTAATAGACAAACTTTTCCTGAGAGTGGAACATGAAGATATCCTCCATTATTTATTTTATGAGAGTGGCCAGGGAAATGATCCATGTTTTGTGGAATCTCAAGTAGACAAAATTTTGGAGGGTGTTTTAATGAGAAAATAAAATAAAATTATGAGTATGGAAATATGTAGTGGATACTTGATTGAGCTCGATGCAAGTCAGAATCCCAAAACTCAAACTTCATCAGCATCGTGGTAAATCTACCTCTGAGGCTAAGGAAACTTGAGCTTGTTAACAAAAACTGGCACAGAGAGTGTAATGAAAAATTACAAGCCAATCTAATTTGTTAACATAGATTAAAAAGTAAAAAAAAAATAGCCAATCATATCCAAAATATCTTAAGTGAGATAATATATCACGATAAAGTTGGGTTTATTTCAAGTGACAAATAGACATGGCAAGCAATAGGATATATTGGAGTATATGAGGAAACTATTTGGTATAAACCTAATTCGGCCTGACCTTGTTTTTCCAAAAGGGCCTGACCGTGGCTATTGAGCATGCATTGTATATCTGCTTAGACATTTCCTATGGCAAGAACAAAGGCCCTTGAGATAAAGGTGAAAATTCCCTCCCCCTCCCAACTTTGGCATTTCCTTAAAGATTAAGCATCTTTCCGTAGGCTAGGAACTGATGGCAGCGCTCACCTGTGACCACCCAGCTCCAAACAATAGACTTGCTTCCTGCTACTCCCGCTGAGATAGCAGACCCACCACCTGCTGTGCCGACAGGGCAATCTTGTGACTATTGTAAGAGGGACATTTCAATTATATGTGAAACATCCTCTTTGAGGGTATATAACCACCCTGTATACCCCCACTTCTTTGGAGTGCTCTGTTCCTTTGTGGAAGGACTCTCCCAGGCCATGGTCCTCAGATTTTAGCTCAGAATAAACTCACCCAAATTTTCATTTGTAGATTGGTTATGGATTATTTTCATTGACATAAGAGTACAAGAATTGATAAAAATAGTTACTATAATTTATATTGCATATGAACATAATTTACATTACCAGAATAGGGAAACATACGATTGTCTTAATAGATATAGAAAAAATATGATAAAATGTTAGTATTCGTTTGTATTTATACCCATTCACATAGCTTTGCAAGCATCTCTTAGCCAACTGGAAATAAGTGGAACTTCTGTTACTTCGTGAGAGGCATCAAAAAATAGCCTTCAGCAAATGTAATGCTTAGTGACGTAATTGAAAATCTCCTTTTCAGATTCTGAACCAGGCAGGGACGCCTACATTACCACTTCTATCAGTAGTGTATCTGGCCTGGAGCAAGGCCAGAGAAATAAAAGACACAAGAATTGGAAAGGAAGAAATGACAGTGTCATAATTTTCCATTTTCTATTTTATATGAGTATGTAAATAGAATATTCAAAGCCTCTATAAATAAATTATTAGAATTAATGAAAAGTTTAGTTAAGTCAATGGACACTAAACGGAATTGCTTTTCTATATATCAACAACAGCAAATTAAAAATGCAATAAAGACATGTCAGTTAAAAGAGCATAAAAATATAAAGTACTTTTATACGAAATTTGTGCAAGTATAATCAATGTAGAAAATAATGAAATTTTACCAAGAAACATCAAAGAAAACCCATATGAATGGAAAGATCTAAACATTTGTTTTATTAGAGGACTCATTCTTAAAATATTTTAATTTTCTCATAATTGATCCATATATTTAGTAAAGTCACAATAAAAATCTCATCACTATTTTTCTCTGCTTTTTTGAGCAGCTTCAGAGCTTCCGTGTATAATGTGTCTTGGCTCAAAGCCTTGGAAGAGATAAAACACACTCAAAGAAAACATGGTGAGGAATTTGTTCAAAACTTGTGGTAACTGAGAGAGTGTCCTATGGGCTTTGGGATGGAGATATAGAGCAAAGAAAGAGAACAGAGCTAACGAACAGACCTGTGCCTATGTGGACATTTGATATAAGGCATAAAGGGTATTGTAAATAAATGCAGAAAAGCCTTGACTTTTCAACTAGTGGCTCTGGGACAATGGGGTACCCATCTGGAGAAAAAGAAAAGAAAAGGGAAAAAAAGAAATATGAGTTCTATCTTACATCATCAAACACAAACCTCATTTTCAAGTCGTTAAAGACCTAAAAGGAAAAATAATAAAATTTTTAGCAGATAATATAAGAGACATCTTTATGACCTCATAGTGAGAGAGGATCTTTTAAGCAGGAAAAATACTAACTATAAAAGAAAGTATAGGGGCCGGCCCAGTGGTGTAGCGGTTAAGTTCGTGCGCTCTGCTCTGGCAACCTGGGGTTCACTGGTCCAGATCCTGGGTGTGGACCTAGCACTGCTTGCCAAGCCATGCTGTGGCAGGCATCCCACATATAAAGTAGAGGAAGATGGGTACAGACGTTAGCTCAGGGCCAATCTTCTTCACCAAGAAGAGGAGCATTGGTAACAGATGTTAGTTGAGGACCAATCTTCCTAAAAAAAAGAAGAAAGTATACATAGATTTGATAATATTAAAAGTATGAACTTTTAAGACCTGAAACCATGAAACTTCTAGAAGAAAACATAGGCAGCATGCTCTTTGGCATTAGTCTTAGCAGCATGTTTTCAAGTACCATGTCAGACTGGGCAAGGGAAACAAAAGAAAAAATAAATAAATGGGACTACATCAAACTAAAAAGCTTCTGTACAGCAAAGGAAACCATCAACAAAATGAAAATACAGCTTAACAATTGGGAGAGGATATTTGCAAACCACATATCAGATAAGGGGTTAATATCCAAAGTATACAAAGGACTCATACGTCTCAACAACAAAAAAACCAACAACCCAATTAAAAAGTGGGCAAAAGATCTGAACAGAGATTTCTCTAAAGAAGATACATGGATGGCCAACAGGCACATGAAAACATGTTTAACATCATTAACTATCAGGGAAATGCAAATCAAAACTACAATGAGATATCACCTCACTCCAGTCAGAATGGCTATAATTAACAAGACAGGAAACAAGTGTTGGAGAGGATGTGGAGAGAAGGGAACCCTCATACATTGCTGGTGGGAGTGAAAACTGGTGCAGCCACTATGGAAAACAGTATGGAGGTTCCTCAGAAAGTTAAGAATAGAACTACCATGTGATCCAGCTATTCCTCTGCTGGGTATGTATCCAAAGAAGGTGAAAACACAACTGTATAAATGTATAAATGTATAAAGATACATGCACCCCTATGTTGCGGCGTTATTCACAATAGCCAAGACTTGGAAGCAACGTAGGTGCCCATCAAGGGGCGAATGGATAAAGATGTAGTATATATACACAATAGAACACTGCTCAGTCACAAGAAATGATGAAATCCTGCCACTTGTGACAACGTGGAGGGACCTTGAGGGGATCATGGTAAGTGAAATAAGTCAGAGGGAGAAAGTCAAATACCACATGATCTCACTCATAAGTAGGAGATAAAGACTACAACAAATAAACACAGAGACAGAGATTGGACTGGTGGGTACCAGAGGGGTAGGGTGGAGGAGGAAGGAGGGAGGGTGAAAGGGGTGATTAGGCACACATGTGTGGTGATGCATTGTAATTAGTCTTTGGGTGGTGAACATGATGTAGTCTACACAGAATCTGAAATATGTTATGATGTACATCTGAAAGTTTTATAATGTTATAATCCAATGTTACTGAAATACAAAAAATTAAAAAATAGGGAAAAAAAGAAAGTGTGAACTTTTGTTCATCAGAAGACACCATTAAGAAAGTGAACAGGTAAGTCAGTCTCCAATGGAAGATATTTGCAATATGGCTAATCAACAAAAGACCAGCACCCAGAATATATAAATCAATAAGAAAAAAACAAACAAGTGAACCAGGAGGCAGACAGAATTCTGAAGGGGCTTTCCCCCACGCATACCCAAATGGCCAGCAAACGTACTAAAACAGGCTTGACCTTATAATTAATCAGAGAAATGCAAATTAAAACCAAAATGAGATACCATCACTCATTGAACAAATTGGCCAAAAAAAAAAAAAAAAAAAAAAAGTCAGAGATAGTACTGTTAGTGTGGATGTGGGGCAAAAGGAGCTGTCCTGCAGTGCTGTTGGGAATGTCAACTAAACCTATTTGGGAAAATGTTGGCGTTCCCCAGCACATTTACAGATAGCCATACTTTTGACTCAAAGCTTCACTCCTAAATATGCATCTAGAAAAACTATTGCACTTGTGCTTGAAGATGCCCGTTGAAAAAAATGTTCAGAGCACCATTTTTCATAAAAGCAAAGCTTGGAACTAAGTCAAATGTCACCAACCGTAAGCGGACAGAGCACACTCGTTCAGAGATGTGTGATGGAGTTCTCCGCAGCACTCAGAATGAACAAGCTGAGACTGTTTCCAACGAGGTGGACGAACTCCACAAACACATTTCTGAGGTGGGGGAACGTCACAAAGGACATGTTATGTACTGAGTTGTGTCCCCCCTTCACCTCCCCAATTCATTTGCTGAAGCACTAATCCCCAATGTGACCGTATTTGGAAATCGGGCCTTTAAAGAGGAAATTAAGTCTAGGTGAGGTTGTAAGGGTGGGGTCCTATGGGAAGAGGAAGACACCAGGAGCACATGAGCAAAGGCTACGTGAGGACCCAGCCAGAAGGCGGGCATCTGCAACCACGAGAGAAACCGACCTTGCTGACACCTTGATCTTGGACTTCAGCCTCCAGGACTCTGAGAAAATAAGTTTCTGCCATTTAAGCCCCCCCAGGTCTGAGCTTTACCGTTACGGCAGCCCCAGCACACTAATATCGAATACATACTTTAAATAAATGGTTCCCTTTACATGAGTTGCAGGAACAGGCAAAATTAAATGATATTGTTTACGAAGATGGTAAGACTATGAAGAAAAGTGAGTCAACGATTTTCATGAGAAGTCTAGACAGTGGTTTTCTGTAGGAGGAGTGAGCTGAGGATGATGGGGCAGGACTCCAGGGAGCACTTCTGGGGCCTGTCAGTGATCACATTCTTGCTCTGGGGTGTGGTTACACAGGTTTCTCTGTATAATTTCTTGTACCGTACGTGTGTTTTGTGTAGTATTCCGTACAAGTGATAAATGGCGGTTAAAAGAAAAATGCAGCGGACTGCCAGGCAGGTAATTTACGGCGGTGCTTGATTCTGTGGGAGGAGCCAGGAATGAGATGGAGAAGGCAGCTGGGGACTTCAGACATTACAGGGAACACGCTTCTTCTCAATCTGGCAGGTGGTGGCACAAGGGTGTTTGTCGCATTGTTATTCATACGTAGATATAGTTTATATTTGCCTTGTGTCTACTCAATATTTTAGAAAAGCAGTTGTTTAGAAAAAGGTGAAAAGAAGAATGGTATCTAACAGCTTCAGAAATTCAACTATTTTGCTTACAAAAGTGCCTAACAGAGTTGCTAGAAAAAATATAGGATACCCAGTTAAATTTGGAATTCAGGTAAACAATGAAAAAGTTTTAGTGTAGTTTGTCCCAAATATGGCATGGGATGTACTCATACTAAAACGTTGTTCACTGTCTATAGGGAAATTCGGATTTAACCAGGTCTCCTCTGTTTTTATTTATGGAATCTGACAACCTTCCTTAATGTCAGTGCCTGAACAATCCTGGGAATACCCCCTCCATACGCTTATTTCAGTGTGAGGCGGTGGTACCCAGCCCAAGATTTATTTCACTTTTTCACATCATTGATTTTTCTCTCTTAGCAAAGGACTGTGGCTCAAATTCCTTCATTCCTTGAGCATCTCTGCCTACATGTGTCCAAGAATAAGCTCATTAATTTGTCTCTAAAACAAGATAATGATTTGGCTCGAACTTCCTTGTTTATGTCAAGGATGCCATCTTAGGATTCTTTGTGGCAAGTGACAGAAACTCAGTTGGACCAAATGTAGTCAAAGGAGTTTTTGGCCTCATGTAGCTCACCCACCTGAAGGGTGGAGGGCAGCAGGGCCTCAGGGACGGCAGAACCCGGACTTGAACTGCCTTAGCACCCTTCTCATCACTGCTCTCTGCAGGGTGGCCTCATTCTCACTAGGCTCCCAGGGCTCCTACTTCGACAGCCTGGGTTTAATTCAGGCTCTGCCACTTCACAGTGTGGTCCTTGCACAAGTTCCAGAACCTTTCTGTGTCTGTTTCCTCTCCTATAAACTCCCTTCTAAGCCTGATTCTCTAGAAGCAGAACCTGGGACAAGGATTCAGATGCATTTGGTTTATGGAGGGAATGCTCTCAGGAAAAAGGGACGGCGGGGTGGGGGGAAGCAAAACAGGTGTGGTCAGGGATGTGGTCTCAGCTGGAGTCTACGTACCTTCTGTCTGGCTCCGCAGGGAGCTCTGAAGAATGAGCTGCAGTACAAAGTTGGTCTCAACTTGAGGCAAGGAATTGGCCTTTGCACCCCTGTGCTGGCTGGTTGTAGGCTGCACATTGCCTCTTTGGGAGGCAGAGGTGGACAGGAATAACCTCTCAGGAAAAGTGGCTCCCATTTGGTCAAGGACAGTTGAGGAGAAGGGTACATCCCAGAGGCATTAGCAGCCTTGTCGCCCAGCAGTGAAGGGGGCCAGAGCAGGTCACAGACAGCTTCCTACACCAGGGATGACAGTAGGACCTAGCTCATGCGTCTGCTAGCATGATTGAACGGATGGATACAGGCAGAGTGCTTAGATCATTAGCTGGCGTACAATAGGCACTCCATAAATGCTACTTTATGATTATAATCATTTTTATTTTTACTGGTAGCTCATGAGAGGTATTATTTCTAGGGAAAAAAATAGAAAAACAATGCAGATATCAGTGTTTTCTTGGGAGTCTAGGATCAAAAGTTTGAAGAAATTGTTGGTTTCACCTTCCTCATCTCTCGGAATCAACCAGTCCTGGGACTGGAGCTGGACTTTTCAATCTGGGAGATCCTGTGAGGTGTCTGGGCCCACGCTCCTGAGACTGTCCCCTGACAGACCCTCTCTCAACAACGTCCTTGCTCACACACATCATCAGCCACGTGATGTTTTTCTCTTCTCAGTCTTTCTGTCTATCTCTTCTCTCTTTTTCTCTCTCTCACTCTCTTTCTGCCTCTCTGATTTTTTCCTTTCATAGGTAGGCCTTGATATCTATTGTAAATACTTAATTTTACCCAAATAATACATGCATGTTTAAACAAAATCAAACCGGAGTAAAAATGTGTAACAAAACCCAGGGAATCCTCGTCCTTCAACCCCACTCTCCAGAGCCAAGCACTTCCAGCCCTCGTGGAGGTTCTCTGTTTCTACCTCGTCCGCGTGTTTGTAATCTTGAGTCAATAGTTATTAATCTTAGGCGTGGTCCTTTTCTTTCTGTTGTGAGGAATGAGCTCCTGCAAGCAGCTCCCCTCCTTCTCTGTCCATCACATCCTCACACTGACGTTGTATCACCACGTCCAGATGGGTCAGGAAGCCTGTCTACGTTTGTCTGTCTGTGAACCCCTGCGGAGCCACGGGCGTGCTACAATTGCGTCTCCTTTCCTGTATAAACCTTTTAACTGGAGATGCATGCTTCACTTTTTTTCCTCATTTGCATTGAGTTCTATCCCCAGGCCCTCATATGTCTTAAATGTCATTGTTCTTCCCTTGCGCTTGGATATTTTGACTGATTTTAGAATTCTGAATTGAAGATTATTTCCCTCAGAATTTTAAATGCGTCGCTCCATTTCCCTTACACCCAGCATTGGGTTGACAAGCCCTGCACCTTCTGATTTCTACTTTTCAACATGTACCTGTTTTTGTTTGGTTTCGTGTTTAGACTTCACCTGCATAAGCACGCTCTAAAGTGTTGCAGGGGGTGAGAAATCACCGAAGATAACTTTTACCCACTTTGAGCACGCTCACAGCGACTTGGACCCCTTGATAACTGAATGGCGCCAAGGTTTCTCTCTTATGACCCTCTCTCCTCTGAGACCCTCGGTTGTTTCTTCCCGTGTCTTCCTTAGCAGGCATGACATTTCACTGTGAGGCCCTTTTCAGCGAGTGCCTCCAGCACATCGATTAGACTGTCCTCATTCGGAGCTCAGAGCGCTCACTGTGCTCTTTATATCACCAGAGCTTTACACAGCTTTTAATTTTTGCTCAAGAAACCGTGGTTGGTGATCCACAGTCCTACCAACTTTTTGCGCAATTCCTGACATTCCAGATCTTCAACAAGGTCAACATGTACGACAGTATTTTGATTGTTGGTTTTTAAACAGATTTTTCAACTCCCAATCAAAGGTCACTTTTGTTGTTGTTGTTGTAAGCCAGGGTTTAAAGGAGGGAGCAAGGAGACAGTCCTATCTGTTCCTGCTCATTCATTGCAATCTCTCCGTGGCTTTCTGTTCTAGTGACAGTCCCAACATACACAAACGTATTTTGCAAGTGGGATTTTGTGCAACACTGTATCAAATGTATTACAATTGTCATTCTAGACATATTACATCAGCTACATTGCTTTCATCTGTAAATCTTGTAATTCCATCAAAAAAGCAATCAAGTTGTCTATGGAATGATTTGTTCCTCACAAACACCTGGTGATTATGGCTCTTGGTTCCATTATCCCATGGACGCTTTCAGATTTCCACCTCTCCTTCCTCCATTATTTACTGGGGATTCAAGATGTGCACAGATAATTCAAATTTACCGTGTTTCACTGATTATTTTATAATGCCATTAAGTAGGAATATAGTACTGTATTTCACAAATGAGGAAGTTAAAAACAAAGAAATGCATGAATTGAAGTTGCAATGATCCAACCATGATTTTCCCTGGAACTGAAAACTTGGTTTTAACAGAGCCAACTTTGCCCATCCTTTTCTTTGAGGTCTCCCAAGCCCTTCCGATTCAGTGAATTTGTAAATGACCGCCACACCTTGTCTGCCCACATCAAACCAAAGCCTTTAGAGTAGAGCTCTTCTCAATGTATTTGCTTAAATTGTAGCCACAATGTTTCATACCTTCCCCCTTTTGTACAATTTGGGAACATTCAAATATTGTAATTTACACAATCACCGAGGCAGAACGTGTCAGAGTGCACGGAAGACATGTAGCCCTCGGTCCAAACTGTGAAGGGGATCGAGCTGCAGTACTCAGAGGATGGTTCCATGTGGCCAGCTCTGCTGCCCTCGCCCAGGGGCGCAGCACTGTGAGGCGTGAGTATCCACGCTTCCCCTGACAGATGATTAGGCCGTTGTACTGGGGCTAAGAAAAGAAAATGAAAGGAGAGAGATGGGGAAGTGGTGAGTAGGACACGCACATAGCGCGGCTGTCTTCATGTTCGGAACATGCAGTTCCTTTTATGTAAACCAGTTCTTTCTTGCCTGAGGGCCGTAGAAATTGGTGTGGTTGGTTAGGAATAGAGGGTTGAGCTGTGCTAGTAAATGAGGTTTTGAAATATCAAGTTTAGAAGCTAAAGATCAAATTTCAGTCAGAGCGATTCTAGAAAACTATTGGCACAATTGCTTTACGACATTGTATTCTGTTGAAAGATGAAGGAGGGAGAGAGGTGGCTACTTGGGGACTCTGCAGGGATTCCTAAGATTCTGGGGCACCAGGCAAGGCTGCCTCCCTCCACTGGCAGAGGCAGCTTCATCTCCTCAGACAGCCGAGCAGGAGAGAGGCGGCGTGGGCAGCTTGCGAGCTGGGCCCACGTCTCGCAAAGAGCACAGGTCCTGTCGGTTTCTGAAGAGGGCAGAGCATATGCAGGACCTGGTGCTCACTGGCAAGCCGGAATTTGTCAGGATGCTTGGTCACTTTACTTTAACATTTGGTGACTGTCTGTGGTTGAGAGTCAAGCATGTGAGGGAATCACAAAGCAGGTTTATAATTAGAATTTGCATGTATGTATTTAATCTCTTTTGCTTTTTTCTTGTAAAATGATGTGGTTTAATTTGTCTCATCTATACATTAATTAACAAACACACATGCAATTCATGAATTGAAGACAGAGAAGAAATTCCAAAAGCACTGGATCGAAGAGATCATGAATAAATATTTCGTACAAGGATACCAGGGAGGTTGTATCAGAAACTCTGCCATTTGTTGGATTTTATTGGAGCCATAATGGCAACCAATGGGTTACGTAAACACTTCATGTATTTATAATAGAAATGCCCTGGACCAAATATACTCCATTTACTGTAGGGTCAAATATTTCCAGCTGTATGCGCCCCATGCCTGTACTTTGCACATAATTTAAGCCATGTGCTTTTTATTGAGTATAAAGTATAACATGTTTATTCTCAAAAACAAGTAAGACTTGCTCCTATTTACTTCGATTCAGCCAACTACAGTTAAAGATTGTGAAACTGGATGTTCCAGATTCACCCTTTCCCATCCAGAAAAGCAACCGCCTTGTGGAGACAGAAACCGTCTTCCGGGAAAGAAGGGCTGTGGGCTGAGGACAACTTTCCGTGACTGTGTTCAGGCCAGGCAAGCATAGGGCATCCAAAGCTTGGAAATGGGGTCTACTGCTCTTGGGGTGCACCAATGGGTGTCATTGGCATAGAACTCCCGGTGACTAATGTCACTGGGAATGGGTAGGCTGGTTTGTTTTGTTCTCTGCCTGTCCTCAGGGTATCACAGATTGCATTGGATTGTGAAATCCTTGAGGAAGGGTGTGAAACATTGCGTTGTTTGCCATACTCCAGTTTGTGGAAACTATTCTCCGTGCTTTACCTTGACTCGGATCCTCCACGGATTAGCACAGCAAATGAAAACAGTATGACCTTGAAGTTACAGGGATTTGAGTTTTAATCCCAGCTTTGCCTCTCTGTGACTTTAGGCCTCTGGTAATCTGTGTGACTCCCCAGTTTCCTTCTGTGGAAAATGGTGGTCGTGAAAACTCCATCGCAAGATGGTCAAGCATGTTGCCAATGATGTATATGAAGCAATTGGCAGAGAGGGGTCGTTCTGGAAGTTGTAGCAGGTAAACAGATGAGGAAGCATGTAGACTTTCTGGATCTTTTCTGCTTTGTTTTGTTCTTTAGCACTAAGTGCAAATTATCCTGAACAGCTGAGAAATGAAAATAGCTTTGCAAAGCTGAGTAAGTTTGTATTTCTTGTAAAAAACGTCTAATCAAGAGGCTATCAATTAGCTCTGATGGCGCATGACCTCTAGCTCCCAAATCAACATGCTCTGCCTCGTCTTTTTCTCAAGAATTCAGTTCTTTGGCCAAGGTCAAGCGTGAAAGGGAGAAGATATTTCTTCAGTGGAGGGCAGTGGGGAAAGATTTAAATAAATTCTTTTTTTAATCTCTTTTTAAAAAAATAAAAGTGAAGTCATTCCAAATAAATACAGAGTAACTAGGAATACAGGTTATTAGGTCATTGATCAGAATCTGAAAACTTATCTGCTAAATTTCTCTTCCACTTATTAGTGTGAAGGATGAGATTTGCTGTAATGATCTGGTGGATGCTTACATTTCCTCTGACTCAGTTCATAGATCTTATTATAAAGTGCTCACTGGTGACACTGGGGTAGTTTCGCTCTGTAGAAATGTGTGTGCAAGGAACAGGAAAGCGTCCATGCTTGCTTGAGGTTGTGTGGTTTATGGATGGATGTGGGGATCTCACGGAAACCAGCTGCAGGCAGCACAGCTAGAGGGCAGGGGAACACGAAAGTGAGGAATGCAAAGTTCCTCTGTGCACTCCTCCCTGCTCCCTGACCTTCACGGTGTCTCATCTCCACCGGGGTCCGCGAGCACCCACTCCACAGCGCTCTCTGCAGGCCACGCGTCCTTGCTTCTACCTGGTCTGACCAGAAACTGAGCACCCTGGGGCCCAGTTCATAGCTGATTCTCCTCATTCTCAGTGGTTCTGTTCTGTAAAGTTGCCACAAACGCTTAACTAGTGAAAAAGGCACCTTCACTCCCAGGGGAAACACAGGGTTCGCTTCCTCTGAGAATCCGATCACATGTTCATCAGCTAATCAATATTTAACCTTGTTTGATGTGTGCTTCTGTTTGAAGACACCTTATTTATTACATATTGTCCATTCAGTAACCTCGAACTCACAGCCCCCAGCACCGTAACTCAGCCCGAAGGAAGCTCATCTCACAAACGTCTTCTCCGTGAGGCACATCCCAGCCTCCTTGTGCCCAGGAACATAGCACTTTAGCATGGCACTCGGGGGACAGTGTAAACAGTGAAATCACCAACAGAAAGCATGAAAGTGCAAAAAACCTGACACTAGACTGTGAAAAGGCGTGCATTTACAGTACAAGAGATGAAACCAGAAAGCAGAGTGCGGCCTCGGCTGAACTCACTTGGGAACGTGTGGGTCGGGTGACTCAAAGATTTGCTGTTCTGTCCAATTCCATGAATGATCACAAAAGCACTGATAGTATTGATTTGGGGGTTACACATAAAGTTTAGTGAGTAGGTAGATTTGCAAAGGTGGAATCCATGAGTAACAAGGATCATGGGTCTATGACTTTGTAGCTCTCGTGGCCGCAGGCTCTGTATTTTGACCCAAGAGTTGTGGGAGAGAATCTGATTTGCTCTAATCAGGTGGCTGGCTGCCAGCCAGGATGGGGGGAGCGGATTTTGTGGGGGGCGGGGTTCTTACTTCCAGAGCAGCTGTGGCCATACTCTTTAGCAGGGAGTGTGGCTGACAAGGAGGAGAGACTGGAATGTCTGGAATATGGTTCCCAGTGGAGTCCTTCATCTCCTTTTTGCATTGCTGCAAAGAGGTACTTAGCACCCCAAGTACTGAGTGGATGTTAGAGGCCAGAAGTGCCAGGACTGCATTTTGTAACTGACTGTATGTTTTTGCTTTTCCTTACCCCATAAGATGTCACAGGAACCCACAGAAGGCGGGACTGACCCTGTGTAGGGGGCTTCTGTACTCACAAGCAGAATGGTTGTAAACACTTTGCTCAACCTCATTGGATCCTAAGCCCTATGTCCGTAAGGAGATGACACTGTTGCCTCTCAGGATTGCTGTGACGATCAACAGACAGCCTTCCATCTTCCAAGTGTATACAAAACAAGCCACGGCAATTTGGAGTCTTGGGCATATGGCCACATGACTGTATCAAGGCTTGCTTGTCACTGTGGTAGAGTAAACAAAGGTACTGAGGATGCTTCCACCCTGGGACTCTATCAGGAGTACTTTCATGGAGAGAGAACATCCACAGCCATACTGTGTCTGACTCAGTATGACTGATGCCCTCCAGGGTGCACCCTGAACCTGAAGGGTGGGGTGATGAATAGGTAACCTCTCAACCAAAAAGACAAGCTTTTCCATAGAGGGTGAAGTGTGAGAAGTCTCCCCATATCTCATGTATGTATTTTTCTTCCCTACATAAGTAGAGAGGCTTTTGAATTTTCAAAATCCTTTTCTTCCTGGGCTGTGAAGTTATGGGAATGGAATGAATGGCCTTTCCAGGGACCCTCCAAGGCCCCAATTCTGATTTAAACACCTGGGCACAGACATAAACACACACAGACCACTGAAATCAAGCACTGTGGCAGTCAGCCTCTCGTGTGGAGGTGGATGGTCTGAGACCAGAGGCCCTGAGAGGGGCCCCCTGCTCACGGAGGTCCTGGCATGGCGGCAGCTTACAATGGAATATTGTCCCAGCAGTGAGAGCCTCCCACACATATGAAGTCATAAATGAGAGAAATAACATACCGAACTAGACATAATTCAGCCGGAGTCTGTAAGTTTTGTTTGAGTCAAATACTGGCCTCACCGAAATCTCAGGGAGGATGACAAAGGGAATGAAAGAACTCAATTCTGATAGCAGTTTAAAATCTTGCAGGTGGCACTGATTGCTGGTCCACCATTAGTGGTGGAGTCAGTGCTCTAATTTGTATGAGACATATTGTCTAAAATTCCTGCTTGACTGTTGCCTGTCCAAATGTTGAACAATAGGCGGCAAGAGAGCCCATTTTTAGGAACTAAACCTATTATAATTTCCTTCTCCCAGGCCTAGGCAGCCCCACTGCCACAATACTGGGGGCCCAGAGTCCCTGTTCCTTTGCCCCAGATAGCTGCCATCTTTCCCTCTCGTGGGAGACTAGTTTGGCATCTGCATTTTCCCGGGACTCCTGCTGCTCCCTCAGCTCCTGCTCATCTTGGGAACAAAGTGGCTTAGCCTTTAAATTTTAAACTTTCCTTCCAGAATTACTGTGTATCTGGAGTGAGAGAAGAAAAAGTTTTTTTTATCTTAAAAAGCAAACCTCATCCTTGGGCTCTAATAATCCCATTGGGCACCTCTCCAGGCTGCCACCCCACGGTCTATACTAAGTTATCGTGAGCGAGGACAGTGAGCACGGCTGGGTATAGAAAGTCCTGTGGCTTGATAAAGCACTTCCCTCCTTGCTCAGGAGGCCCAGTGAGCAAGCAGGTTCTGGTCCCCTGGGGTAGAGAGAATGATGGCTGCAAGTACCAATACCTATCACTTATTCCTGAGAGAGACGACATATTTGGGCTACCATTTGACTGAGATCTCTACAAAGGCCAACCCTGGATACGCTCAGTTAAGGGCTGAAAAAGAGAGGGCAACAGATGCTGATGAGGCTGAGAGAAACAACAAACTGTCTCACCCTGTGAGACAAGGCTCTGCCCCCAGGCATCGTGTGGCCCCTCATGTCCACTGTCTCAGTCTCCCCTCTCTCTCCTCTGAGTCCCAGGAGAACCATGATCCAGTAAGTGAGGCGTTTACGGGGAGTTGCCTGAGACCTGTGTCCTTCTCACTGGTCTGCTCTGTGTCAAACCAGTTAGTCATTTTGAAAATGACCTGGCCTGCTGCACAATATTGCCTTGGAGGGAAGAGGTATTTGTTTCACATAACACACGTTGTAGAAGGAGGATTGTCTGCAGCCGAATGAAGATAAAGCTGGAAATAAAGAGATAATATTAGAAACATCCATGGAGATGAGAGCGTGGCGTGGCTTTAATTGAGATGCCATTTCAGCTCTCTCCTACCATCCTGCTTAGAGGACTGTCGCCGGGACGACAACAGCCGAACAGGGAACAGCATCGAGGTACCAGAGCACTTGGCGAGGCAGGACTGCACAGGGCGCAGGATGATTTATAAATCCTCCTCAGAGCAGGCAGCCGTCTTCCTATCCGTTTTATAGCTGACTCCCCCAGCTCTCACAGACAGACTCGTGATATCTGCATTATTACAGCTTCCCTGTGTTCATCCCTCTCACTTCTGTAATGTAGGAAAGAGAGAGATTAATTGTATGGTGAAACTCTTCAACAATTTGCTGAAGCTCTGCATTCCTGACATTAATCTTTCCCCAAGTGCCCTATCATTAACTTGAAAAATCAACCGGGCAAAACCTTCCAGTACGTTCATGCAAATGGAGACACATAAATAGTGTGCAGGACGGGGATGGGGCAAGGCTGTCTGGCTGCCTGAGGATTGGTAGCAAGATGATACATTGAGCTTTTTTCCAGAATGCTTCATCCGTGGAACGTGTCATTTATCCCTAACCCTGCACTATCGAGTTAGAATAGCTTATTTTGGACATGGGCCTGGGAAGAGCATGAAAAACATTTCCATTTTCAAGTTGTTTTCAAATTATGCAAATAAAAAAATAATTTCTCTTTTGTGGTCTCCAAAAGAAAATCTCTTCTCCCTCTCCATTTGTGGAATTCAGCAACCAGCTGCCTTTACCTAGATTGTCGTCAATGTGGAAAGAAAATAAGCAAAAGATGTTTATTTGGAGACTTTCCCATAGAGTAAATGTTCTTATGATGCCAAATTTGATTAGTCTTATCATACATAAAATTGGCTTGTGCACTCTATTAATGTATTAATTTTGGAAGTTTTGAGTCTGCTTTTTCTGATAAGACTCTTCCACACATGAATTTATTCTTATGTAGATAGAGCTCTCAGTTTTTGCTCAGAAAATCATGATGACAAGCCAGATGGAAGAACAGAGAGAGTTTCTACTGAGGGGAAAATGGCTCTTGAGTGGAAGTCTGTGGGAATGGATTTCACCCCAGAGGCTGCGTGGCTCTGTGCCGGTCACTCCTCTGTAATGTTCTCTCTTTCAGCCAGAGACTGTGATTTACGTTTTCCCTTACAGAGCTTGACATTAACTATTGGTGGTTTGAAAACGAAAAGTAAGTGTACACCGTTGTTTCACTGACTACAGTCATGCACGTCTCATTGACTGGACACGTTCCGAGAAATGCGTCATTAGGCACTTTCATCAAACGAGCATCATAGAGTGTACTTACACAAAGCTGGATGGCATAGCCTACTACGCACCTAGGCTCCATCATACTAATCTTATGAGACCACCGTGGTATATGCGGTCCATCATTGACCAAATCGTTGTTATACGGAGCATGACTTTTGAACTCAATCTCTCGTGTCTGCAGTGAACTGAATGTCCCCAGCACAGAGCATCCTCTCCCACATTCACATTCACCAGTTACCTGGCCTAGGCAAAGCGAGCAATACATAATTTAAGTAAAAGGAGGTTAAATAAACAGATATAACTGGAGTTCTTGAAAAGAGAACAATTTTCTAGGTTTAGTTGAAAGTTATATACAGAAATCATATCAAACCTGTAATGTTTGTGATTGAAACAGAAATTAAAGTGGAAATTTAAGATGAAAAGTGACTCACCACAATTATATTTTTTCCTTGGTAAATAGTAAGGGATTTTATAATCAAGAAAGTCAAAACCTAGCAAAGGCTTGGATTTAAATAAAAAGACATGTAGGTTTAATTTCAATTATTCACACAATTAATGTTTATTAAAAGCCTCATGGTGCGCATCTCAGTATTGAATGAGGCAAATGGTCGAGAAGCTTATAATTTAGACAGCCCAAAACAAATACTTGGATAATAGATAATGTAATTATATATAAACAGGTCACATGCAGGATCTCCCACAGAAAACCCACTTCTCTCTTGCCTACTCATGTCTGTAGCTGGGAAGAACAAAAGAATAGTTAGGGACCTTGTGGTCAAGGATTTGTTTGGACTTTGATTACTAACTAAATTAATAATTTATTTTTATAAGCTACGCGTTCAGCTTAAATTAAAGTCATCTGAGTTTGTGTGCAAGGTAAATACATTTGAATATTCACCTTTTTTTTGTGGCGTAATATCAGGGAGCCAAGCTGGACTAAAATTTGGTGGAAACATTATTTATCCACAGAGATCATTTCCTTCAACTAAAAGTAATAATATTTACGTAGCACTTAATAAATGCAAGACACTATTCTAGGGCACACACACACACAGAATGCAGTTATTTCTGTGAAGCAACCTTATGAAGAGCATGCAATCATCACCTGCATAAACAAAGGAAGGGTGGTAAAACATGTCACCTGGAAAGATGCCACTTTGACCTAGGGATTATTCTAAGCTTAAAGCACTTGAAAAACCACAGGTGCAACAAGGGCATTCTGTTTACCCCCTTTCTGAAAGAAGGAGATAAAATTCTTATGTGAAAGATGCCCTCCCTGTTCTAGGAGGAAAGAAACATTTTTATCACCAGAGATGGGAGTAGAGGTGGAAAGAAATCTGTACAAACAGACTTTGTTAAAATAACTCCTATCTTTCTTTAGTCTCCACCTACTTTTCCATGATCGCCTCTCTTTGTTCAGCCTAGTATATGGGCGCTTAGGTTTTGCCATTTCTTTGGATCTTCATTGTTCTATGGAGACTCCCATGCACATATAAAAATCTGTTTGCTTTTCTCCTGTTGATCTGTCTTACGTCAATTTAATTCACAAGCCCAGCTGGAGCCCCTAAGAGGGTAGAGACAAAGTTTTGCCTCCCCTGCACTGACAAATTTAATGGTACAGCCCAGTGTTAATAGAATTCTTTCTTTTATAGGCGTCTTAGGGGATGACGGTGATGAACAATCACACATTTATCAAATACCTACCATACGCCAGACACTGGAGATACAAAGATCGTCAAGACCTGATCCTTTCCCCAAAGCTCAACTTTTAGAGAGCGATGGACATGCAAGCAGATCAGTGCAGAGGTGGTGGAGGCCCTGCAATGGAAAATCCTGAATTGTGGAGTGGGGCATGCGATTCTCCCCAGAGGCGTCACAGAGAATTTGACACATTGAGTTCTCGGGTTGTCTCTTTCTAGAAGGTGGCCTGGCAAGTTGAAGTCATGTCAAAGCTTCTCCGAGTTCTAACCACGTACTTGAGGCAATAAGGCGGTTCTGACTGTGATCTCTTACCAAACAAAGCAATGATCTAGTTTATTGGATCCTTAGCAAGTAAGAATGTGCATTTCCGGGCTTGTGACGTCTACTGTGAAGATCACGGTCAGCACCGGGAGGCAGGGAATGGAGACAATGTCCTTCAGTTCAAAGTAGAAGAAATCCTAGGTCTCTGGGGATAGAATGAAAACTCCTCCCACTTACTCCTGTTCTGTTCAGGAGAAAATCCATCAGCAGCAGTCCCTGGCATTGACTCAATATCCGGAGTAATAAGAGCATAAAAGGTAACAATAAAGGGAAACGAATACTTTGGAGAATTGTATAATCTAGGGATTTCAGCAGCTATGTTAAATTATTTACCAAATGTTTTTGAGGGTCAGGGCTTGCAAAGAATTTCGTGACAACAATGTACTGGTAGCAAGTTTGTGTGGAGGGTGTTGTCCAATAACGCGTGTGTGTGTTCATATGTGTACATATATGTGCATGCCTGTGCGTGTCATTTAACTGTTTCAAATAGAACATGTGATGTATACACGCCACCATAATTTACCTAAGACACTTCACCTAATCTCGTGCGATCAGGCTCCCTTTCACATGCACACTCGTATCTGAAATCACGCACGCTCTACAGTTGTTTACTTATGCCAGCTCCAAAATGGGTAAGGTTGAACTCTTTCCCTAAAGCACACTATACATGTTCACATGATAGCATTTTAATAGAATTTCAAGTATTTGTAGGTCACTAGCAAGCTGTCCTAACTTTTAAAAGGCGAGTAAATTGAACGTGTTATTCAAATCATGAATTCCTGAAGACTCACTGAGTTGGTTGTTCCTGGTCATCATCCTGGAGCATGCTGTGCATTTTAATTTGCCTAAGGAATGTGCCTGAAGGAAATATTAGGCCATTAACACTATAAAAACTTTATCAGATAACTGGGCACTGGCTTCATAAAGGAGACGTAGCAATCATAAGAAAAGTCAAAAGTTCCAATTAGAATATATAGATAACGTCTATGGAATGGGAGGCAAGTCATGAGTTCTTCAGCCCTCCAGCCCTGAGGAGAACGTGTCCCTTGATTTCCCTCAGCTTGCACACTGGACTCCCTGTCTGCGTTAGGGAGATCCACTGAGGACCCCAAAGTGATGCTCCTTCCTGCACCGGGGAAAGTTTAGGAGAGTGACTCTGCCATGTGGAGGGTACACAAAGGCTACAGGGGATGGCCTCCCCACAGTCCTGGAATCCTGGCACACAGGATGGCACAGGGATTTGAGAAGCTGTCAGCATGAAAAAAGGATACCATTTCTCATCTTCCTCAAATAGGATCGTTATAGCGTGCTTTCATCACACTCTTTGAAATGAATTCTGAGGAATTAAGACACATTATTCACATGCGAGCACAAAAATCTTTTCGAGACAAATACTGGTGAGGATGCGGAGAAATTAGAACTCTCAGCCATTGTTGGTGGGAATGTAAAATGGTGCAGCCACTTTGGAAAACACTTTGGCAGTTCCTCAAAATGTTAAACATGGTGTTAGCATGTGATCCAGCAATGCTACCCCTGGGTATATACCCAAGAGAATTGAAAATTTACGTCTATGCAAAAACTCGTACGCAAATGTTCTTATCAGCATTTTTCATAATAGCCAAATTGGAAATAACCCAAACGTTCATCAACAGATGGATAGATAAACAAAATGTGGTATATTTGCACGATAAAATACTCGATATTTTATGAAAAGAATGAAGTTCTGATACATGCTACAACATGGATGAACCTTGAAAATATTATGTTAAGTGAAAGAAGTGATACCAACAGGCCACATGTTGTGATATTTCATTTCTACGAAACGTCCAGAATAGGCAAACCCACAGACACACAAAGTGGATTAGCGGTTTCCAGTGGCTTGGGAGGGCACTGGAGGGAAAGGGGCACTGCCTGTGGGTGTGTTTCATTTTGGGGTGATGACAATCACACAATGGCAATGGTTTCACAACTCTGTGTATATATTTTAAAACCCACTGAATTGTACACTTTAAAAGAGTGAATTTTATGATTTTGAACTATATTTCAATAAAGCTGTTATAAAAAAGTCTTCTTGAGCTGCTTTAGATAGTCCAAGCCTGGAAACTCTGTAAAGGATCAAGATTTAATAGTTATTTTGAGATGTATTATAGCCTGAAGATGAAATCAAATGTCTTTTAAGATAAACAAAGACAACAAAACAATGAGAAGTTATTTTTTCACATGTGTTGGAATTTCATGTTTTCAAACATCTGAAGGGAATCATCCATAAAATGAATCACAATGATAATAGATATGTTTTCGCAGTGCTTTCACAGATGGTCTTATTCAAACACATTCCGGGTGATGATAAATACAGAAGCTTATGGAGTTACGCACTGTGAGACTCTGGATTGGAGCTGAGACCAGCGAGCAAGTTCTCAGAGGGAGCATTTTTACATGTCTTTGTATTTTCCAGGGCCTGGAGGAGGTGTTACTTGGAGGAAGAATTAAACCGGTTCCCATTTTAGAGTTGTCCCTTTCTGATGGGGCACCTTCAACCAGCAGTGAAATAAATATCCTTATATTTCTGAGATAATACAATTTTAAAGAATAGCCCACTCCGGGATGTGGTAGATCCTTGACAAATATTTCATGAAAGAATGTAGGAAGTAATAAATACATGAATGGATAAATATGGAGCACGTACTAGTGGATATAAGAGTGGGGCTCCCCACTGCACTTTTAAAGTTTGCTGCTTCTTTCGCCTCCAATATAAGCTTCGGAATTTTGAGGCATTTTTAAGAAATGAAATGATCCTAAAATATTTGTGGTCTGGTTTATGCGCAGAGTACGTCCCAAAGGGTTCTCTTGTTTCCTAACTACATAGTCAGTGATGCTAAGAACTTTAAATATAATGACATGACAATGTGCTGTAGCCCTCCAAACCAAAATGAGAACAATGTTTCCTGAAAAGCATCCTGGAAAGTGATTATTTTGGAGTGAAATCTAGTTCTCATTACATCATCTGATTATAAAATACTTTTATAGGAATTAAAGGGATATTGAGACAACGACTTTTCATCCATCTTTAACTATTGGTTTTCCCTCACAAGCCCAGGAAAACCAATATTCCCTATGAATATATGTGCTTTAAAATGTCCCCAATAGGAAAGCAATTAGAAACATATACTGGTTGCAGGGGTGAAGGGCAAGGGGAATATTGTTTCTGGATATTATCACAGTCTTTATCGAGATTCTGTGACACTTTGGGTCACTTGTCACTTCTGAAAACATTTTTAAGCAAAAATCAGCAGTCTTCTCTCATGTTATTGAATCAGCCTAGATTATAGTTATTGGAATCTGATGATTTGTTAATTTAAAGAACATGAAAGTCATCATTAGACTTTCTTTAAGATAACCAACAATGACTCGATCCACACCAGCCGTTATCTCCATCAACATGTATTTATGAGGTCAGAGCTCATAGCCCGGGTGGGCAGAAATGGCAGTTCAAGTCAATTGATTTTTAAACATTTTGAGAATTCCTTACTGATTTATTTACATGGACTTGCACATTCTGAGATCAGATAAGAAGTAAGTACATCAGATTTCTCCTGGGTAAATTGTTAACTTAAAGGAAATGGTATGAAAATATTACAATATTAGACAATAGCACACATAGTGCTTTACATGTAGAAAAATATTATAGTCTGTCAACTCTCTTAAATTCTTCTAGAATTTAACCCTTATTCTCTTTTTGACCAATAATGCAGTACCTTTTTCCCATCCTTTGACAGCTCATCATAACTCATAATAAAATGAGATCTCCGTCACCTCCATTCTCAGCCATTTCTCCAACTAATCCTGTTCGTGGACTCCCCTGTCTAGCCAAACTCTCTAAATTAATTCTTGGGCCTCTGACTTTACTGCCTCTATTTCTTCTTCCTGGCATTTTCTTCCATCAAAATCTTACTAATCATTCCTTAACTCCAAATCTATTTATTCTGTAAGATGGTCTCTGAATAATAGATTACAAGTATGTAACCCTGCTCTGAACGCTTAACAATTATTATCTGTATCAGACACGTGGCATACACATTTACAACTTTGTTTTGAAGCTAAATGTGAGCATGTCCATGCCCCATGTAAGGTTCTGAATTCCTGGAGTTCCCAGACCACCCTGATTGATTTTCGCAGGGTCCTTCACCCACGGCAGCCTTGCAGTGAACGCCAGACGACGGCACGGGAGCAGGAGCAGAGACGAAAACGGAGGCGGTTGCTGGTCTTGGAGGTGTCTGCGTGGTGAATGATTAGACCAGCACAGCGACACGCCTGCTCTTCCTCTGACCTGTGCTGTCGTTTTGGAAGTCGAGGTCCTCTGGTCACTAAGTAATCAGATGTATGGATACACTCCCTTGAGGTGCACTTGCGAAGGACTTTGATCGTCACACACAAAGCAAAGACGAGGACAGATCTGCTGCCAGCCTGCTCTTGTTTTTTGCAAAAGGACAGACTTCATGTAACACTTTTTGGTCGCAAAATGGCCATCTATTGCTCGAAATAGTGTTTAAAATTTCACTTTAGAATGCTCACGAGTAACCCAGGAATGAATATAGTTATCTTAAGGTGAAAATAAATTAGATTTTGTAAATGAACTTGTAATTTTGGTCTCTCATGGAGCAGGATGTTACAGTAACAGAGCCGCGAGATTTCAGCAGGCACCACGAGCACATTCAACCAGGTCGATTGTTCTCGACAGGTTCTAACACAGACCCCGCGGGGGCAAAGGGTCAAAGGCAGGCGAAACAGATGCTTGACAATAATAGGTACAAAGGGCCCCTGTCCTTGGTGAATGATTAATCATACGCTGTCATAAACAAAAGTGTTCTATACGTTTGATAAACAGGTTTGTAAAAGAGTACAGGAAATCCACAGGAAGAAGGTCACCTTTCAAAGTTAAATGTCAGTCATAAGACAGTTGGGTGGTATTCGGGGGTGTCTATATTTTTGAGGAGTTATCCTTTAACACTCTGAGTCAGACCAGGGGGCTGTGTCTGTGCTCCAAAGTTGGTAACATATACACATCTGTAATTAAAAGGTACCCTTGGCGTTCTCATGCATTTCTTCATTCTGCTCTCCATTCAGTAGATTATTTTATGCAATTCATTCCCAGAAGCTGCTGTAAGGGGACATCCCTTTTCCTCTCCTGTAATTTCTCTTCTCATGGGAATGAGAGAGCAATTAGCCATGACAGCCACTGGGACAGAAAGGCTGTTAAACTCATGTTGCAAAAATAGAAACAAAACACTTTGTCGCATCTTCACAGTAGCCTAAGAATAATAGTGTGACTATAAAAAAAGAGACTAACTTTTGGTTTTTTTTTTCACAGATGTGCTGGAACGTATATACCCAAATGCATGTGACCATCCCTAGTGGCCTACTTGGAAGATTGCAGAAATATTTTCCAATAATTTTGCTGTAGCTCAGAACACTTCTGAAGTTCAATTTTGAGAATTATTTTGAGACTCACTTTGTAAGTCACATAAGAAAACGATTTCCTTCCTCAGCGCAAGAGTCAACCATTGTATGGGCAGGGTATCAGCACCCTTCTTGGTACCAAAGGGTGGAACTAAGCCCACTGTGCACACTAAGAAGTGATAGCAGTAAAGAATCTGGGCCAACTCAATGACTTATGGAAATTATGAAAATGGAAAGGAAATGGCCCAGGGGATGACAGTCCTTTCAATCAGTCACGTGTCAATGGAAATCCCTGAGAAATGACTTCTTAGCTTTGTCACTGGAGGGGAAGTGAGGAGGTGCCCCTCTCTCTTCTCCCACCACGCCGCCCTCTTCCCCAACATGACGGTCCATGCGCCATGTTTCTATGGACAATAAAACCAAACAACAAACACATTAACTCCAGAAGCTTTTGGTTGTGAAGGGTAAGGTATGTGGTTGTAGCTTGGAAAGGAAAGGGAAGGAGGAAAATACAGACCCACATGTCCTCTAAAGATAGTCTTTCTTTTACATGTCAGAATAATCTTTTTTTTTTTTTCATTGTAGAACCTATATTGTCTTCTTTTCCCCTCTCAAAAATACAGGTCTGAATGATCCAAGAATGGAGTTTCCCACAGGAAACACTTTTCCTCTACTTTGTATCATAGCCTTTGCCATGGAAGAGAGCCCCTGAGTGGGTGCGTACCTCGAGGAGTCATCCCATGAGGTCCCTCTCCTGCACTGACTTCCCAAAGTGCCCCCAGTCTCTGGACTCCCTGGTCACGGTTCTTGGTTCCTTCTGCCCTCCTGGGCTGGATCATGGAGGCCAAAGCCAACGGGTTTGGAAAGGCTATTACAGCTCTGTGATTTTGTTACCATTTTGCACTGGAATTCTCCTTACGACGTTACTCTGAAATGTCCTTCGATCCCTGGAACGTTTCCTATGGGAGAGAACTCTCAATCCCCCAAAATGATGCAAGTATTGAAGGACATGATGCATGCTACCCATATAGTGCGGGGCTGGGGGAGCTCATCTGATGACTCATTCCTCCTTCAGAAAACTCAGACAAGCCTGGCATGGTCATGACCTTGCTGACCTGACATTTGTCCCCTGTGATTTCTACCCATTGATTCTAGGTGTGTTCACTGCAACCCCACAGACCCTACAGATGACCCTTGAAGATTCCTGTCAACTTTTTCCAAGTCAAACAGCCTCATTTTCAACTATCCTTTGTAAGATATGATTGTTCTTCTCCTATGTGGTTCCAGTTTATTTTTACCTACCAGACAAATGTTCAAAAATTATCATTTTTGATGGTTATATTAGTGTATATGCATATCAACTCATCGAGTTGTACATCTTAAATATATACAATTTTTAATTGTCAACTATACCTCAATAAAGCTAAGAAAAATTACTATATATGTCTCATACTGTTATACTATTTTGTGGTTTACTTCTTTTTAACTTCTACTTCCATTTCTTATTCTCAAACTATGCTTTAAATTATTCTAATTAATAATGGTGACAGGATTGCATATGTAATAAGCTCTTGTTATAGGCCACATATTGTACCAAACATACTTCATTCACATCTATCCTCTGAGATGGATATGCTCATCACCAGCATTTTACAAGCGAAAACCACAGTCAAGCCACAGTGTTTGCAAGTTGAGAAGCTACCCAAGCTCACCTGGGAAGAGAAGGACGAAGCCAAGATTCAAACCCAGAGAGGACCAGTTCTAGAGCCCACTCTCTTTTCTGCACTCTCTCCTACATTTCTGCTTCCCCTTTTTATTCTGAATATGGCTAAAAGGTCCTTTATGTTGCCTCTTAACATTTTGTATCTCCAGCTCTTTGGAACGTTAGCCTCACGGCACTATTTTCAGAGGTCCACCTTTCTCTCCCGTACTTATCTTTGGTTATGTCCATCTTCTAAAATTATGTACATGAGCTGTAAGCAATCCGAGCCTGTAGATTATCCATATCTGACTGACACCAGTCAGTCAACTATAAGTTTTCCGGCACGTTCCTTTTCTTCATTTGAATCAGAACTGCTTTTCAAGTCTTGTTTCATGGGATCTACTTACCTTTCCTCAGAAACTTTTGAACCGCCTTGCTGATGTCATGGATATATGTGTGAATTTGGAAAGCCTTTAGTTTTGTCTCTGCCTCCCAAGGTACCTGTTCCTTCCTTGTTATAACCCGTTAGTCAACCTCAATGCTTTTTGCATTTTAGGCCTGCAGGTCATATGCTGTCTGTCACAACTGCTCCAATCTGCTGTTGTAGTACAAATGTAGCCAGAAGCAATATGCAAAATGCAGGGGCAAGACGGGTCCCAATAAAACTTTATTCATAATAGCATTTGGTAAGCAGGATTTGCCTGTGGGCCACAGTTTGCCTCCCCCTGCCTTAGACTATAAAATTTCCTTTGAAAGATCAAAGTTGTTATCCAACATGCAACCATAGTGGATTCATGATTAAGTTCAACACAGTAAAAATCAAACTCCTTTTTTCCACTGAAATTAGCTCCTTTCCCAGATTTTCCTATTTCTGGCAATGGTAACAACATTTTCCAAATTGTACACATTTAAAAAAAAGGAGTCAAATATTTGATTCCTCCTTTTTAGCTAGCTGCCGTATAGCTCACATCTGTGTGTTTCCATTTTCATAGCTGTCATAATTTTATCACTTCACATCTGTATTTATATTCTTGGCTTTGGCCTGACCGGCTTGCCTTCAATTTTTCTCTTCAACTCATCCTTAGCATGGCTTTTGGGTTACTAATTCCAAAATGTTGCTTTTATTATTTTTTCACTCTTCAGTCTTCAAAATCTACCAAACTCTGACCTCAATCTGTCTTTCTCCTTCTCTCACCTTCTATACCATTCCACTAATGCATTTCTCTGTTCTTTTTTGCAAAACCACTCTATTGAGGTATGATTGACATGTAAAAAGCGTAGATATTTAATGTATGCAACTTGATGAGTTTGGGGATGAGTATACACCCGTGAAACCATCACTACCATCAAGGCCATAAACATACCCATCACCTCCCAAAGTTTCCTCCTGCTCCTTTATTATTATTATTCATGTGTGTGTGTGTGTGCTAAGACCACTTTTCATGCCATCTACCCTCTTAGCAAATTTTAAGTATGCAATACAGTACTATTAGCTATAGGCACTGTGCTGTATAGTAGATCTCCAGAACTTATTCATATTGTAGAACTGAACTGTACCCTTTGACCCTCACCCCCCTGCCCCCGCCCCGGTTCCTCCTCCCTGTGGCCCCTGACAACCACCATTCTGCTCTCTATTCTATGAGTTTGGCTATTTTTGACTCCACGTATAAGTGAGCTCATGCAGCATTTGTATTTCTCTGTCTGGCTTGTGTCACTCAGCCTAAAGCCCTCCAGTTCCATCCATGATGTTGCAAATGGCAAGATTTCCCTCTTTCAAAGAAAACGACTGAATAATGTTCCGTTGTCTGTATATCTCACCTCCTCTTTATCCAGTCATCCATGGATGGACGAGTAGATTGTCTCTGTGTCTTGGCTATGGTGAATAACGCTGCAACGAACCTGGCAGTGCGGGTACCTCTTGAAGATCTCAATTTCGCAACAAAATTAAAAGACAATTTATGGAATCAGAGGAAGTATTTACAAACCATATATCTGATAAGGAGTTAATATCCAAATTATAACAGGACCTCCTCAATAGCAAAAGAACAAAGCTGCTTTTCTCTGACGAGGAAGTCTGCCCGGCCATGCTCGCCTACCCTTGTCCTTTTGCTCACATGATTTCCTCCGCTCAGAACACCATTTTATCCAAAAAATACCTATCCACTTTGTATCCATTTTCAAAAACAAAGCTCAATTCTTATCTTTTCTGTGAAGTTTTCTTTGTCTGCTCTAGCCCATGATGATGTCTCCTGCCTCTGAATTCTTGTAGTATAGGTTGTCGCCAAGACTCATTTGTCATCTAGTCATATGCTACCTTGCATAATTTTCCAATGTTTCAGAAACGTTTGCCTTATTTCCCTAATTAGAGCAACGTTTGTCAAGGTCAGCAGCATAACTTCCAATGCCTGGTGGTGTTTGTTTTCATAGAAGTCACTCAACATTTTCGTTGTTGAATATATAAATGAATGAATACTGACATTCTTTCTTCCCCCTGCAATCCTCTGCCTTATCTCCTCATCAGCTATTGGGTTTCAATGGGGTGTAGTTTGTAAAAAAAAGAAAAACATTAAATGAATTATCTTTATAGGCAATCCCCAATTTTCAAACTAGCTGTGTTTTACATGTTCATTTATAAGTTGAATGCTGAAATTCAAGCTACTTTTCCCACAGAGACATTATTAAAACTGGAGGTTATAATAGGATCCCAAATAGCTCCATCTGAGTCCATTGTTCCAATAAGTGGTTTGAAAACCCAGGCAGATGAAGTGGCCACACAAAAGAAAACAACTCTATGCCAGGCCCATAATTGAAACAAAAATGAATTAGGGAGTTTCCCTCTTGATTTTTTTGGGTGGGGCGGGAATATTCATGCTTAAGATAAGACAGATTTTATTATAGGAAAATAAAGTGATAGGCAATTTGTGAATTTACTAAAGGGGATTTTAATGTATCTTTAAAGGTACTAGAGATTGATTTAAAAAGTGTTTTTTTTCCTAAATATCCTATTTTCCTTCAAAATTAATGGCTTTCATTTTCTTTTAGACAGGATTATCAATGCCACTGCTTTTATATGTATCAGTTTTAATTGAAATCTTTTTGTTTTGGATGAAAAATGGATAGAAAGGCTTCATGAAGCATAGGATGCATAAATGAACCCTCATCTGTTTCTTACAGCATGCAAACTAAAAGGGTTTTTACATTTTTATTGTAAAATACTTGAAAAAATTAAAAGAAGAATGTTTCCTATCATGTGAAAATGATCTAGAATTTGAATTTCCATGTTCATAAATAGAGTTTTGTTAGAACCCAGCCAGGATCATGTGTTTACGTATCGTCTGTTGTGACTTTTTGTGCCGCAGTGCCAGAGTTGAGGAGTCAGACAGAGACGCGTATAGCCCTGAAAGTGAGAATGTTTACTCTCTGGCCCTTTACAGAAAATATTTGCTGGCCCCCGCTATGCAGCAATAAAATTAGCAAACAAGAGAGATTTCCACAAGTATAACGTGGAGTGAAGCTAGACGCAAGACTACATACCATGTAATCTAAGCAAAATCCATCTACAGTGAGGTAGGTCTGAGGGGTGGAGGCTCCCGGTGGGGGCAGATGTCTAGCTGGGGGGTAAAGACCCAATTCTTGATCTGGGTTCTGGATACACAGATGAGTTCCCAAAATTCACTGGGCCCTTAGGATGTATTCTCTTTCCTGCATTCATATTATACTTCAATCTTAAAAGCTTCCTTTAAAATAAAAAAGGAAGCTAGGAAGAATAGAAAATAATGATAAAAAGAGAAGTAAAAATAGAGGAAAGAAAATGTGTGCTGAGGAACAGATAGGAGCCAGAAGACAGCGGTGCTGTCCGGATTCACCCGGGCCGTGGTGCGGAATTAACTAGGAGAGGGCCGGGGAGAGAGCTGGCCGGCCTGGTTGGGCCCTTTGCAGACAATAGCTGGTTTACTCATCACTATCACTCTAGGAGGCAGATAATATCATCTTTGTTTTATAGAAAAGGAAATGAAAGCTGAGAAAGATCCAGTGTTCTGTGCAATGCTTCCCAACTTGTATGGAAGGACTATATTTTAATCCAAGAGGAAACTATGGTTTGTTCGCCCTTTTTCTGAAAGAGAAGGAAAAAGCTGATGTGGAAGAAATTACCGAGGTTCCCTCAATGACTGCCAGGATGGCTCAAATCCTAGAATGGCCTTGTTACACCATGGGGTGGGGAGGCGGGGTTGGGGGTTCCTGGGAGCATTCTGACAACAGCTTTAGGAAACAGAAATCCTATGTGCATCAAATATTTATATCACTATTTGGCATTCTTAACTCGAGAGGAACTTGCATATTTACAGTTTTTCATTTCTTCCACTTATGGCACAGATAATTTTCCAGTGTCGAGGTAAGATGCTTTATCCATATGTAATATCCATATGTAAGCTGTATAACCATTTTAATGGACTGTAATGTGAAGATCAGTTTTCAATAAAATGAAATACACTACTGAAAATTGGTGGCTTACAAATATTTTTGAATTATTCTTGACTGTAAAGAGAAAGCAAGGAAACATCTTCTCTCTTGAAATGGAATACAGTTTCCAAGATCTCTTTTCAGGATCACTTCTATGTAGGCCCAAATAAAATACTGATTCTGATTGAGTTTATAGGAAAATTCAAATGGTTGAATTGAATTCAGTATAATAACAGCAAAATGAACAAATAAACGTCAAACTATGTGATTTCAGTTCGTGGGTGAGTCTAAAGTGAATATTTGTGTTTCTTTTATGTTCTTTACGCATGTGTGGTCTGTTCCCATGTGGGGCTTGGGATGATGTGTGGTACAAATCCCTGACCAGAATCTGACATCAAGACAGGCAGCTGAAAAGGACAGTTGGAGAAGCCTTTGGACGCTCCAGCACTTCCATAAATTATGCATGTGTTCCCACTGCGGACACTGGGAACGTGGGCCAGCCAGTTTCCAGCCCCGTGGAGAGCTCCTTAGATGTTGGCTGTAAGTTCCTCGACTGATTAAAAAGCAACAAAACAACAAAACCCCCTCATGCTTAAAAAATTAGCCCTCTCCTCCTCTTCTTTCTGTTTATTTCTCTTCTAAATAATCAAATACAGCGTGCTGGTACCACATGTTAAGATTCAGAGATGCCACTCGAGTTATACCTCCCAGTTTGAATCTACTTAACTTCTTACTATTGACAAATAAACCCAAAGTCTACACACATTTGTTGTGATACCTGCATGATCCTTCAGTCACTTCTCCAAGAATGTGAAGGAGGAAGGAACACAGCTTATTTCATTTAAATACGAATCTACAACTTTCCATCACTTTTCCCATGGGATAGATAACACAAGATGGAAATGTTATGTCTTTCCTCTGGAAAAAATGTCCATAGCTTTGTGTTTATTGAAGGGCACACTTCCAGTCACCTCTCAAGACAGAGCGTAGAACTGGCCTGGGGAGTGGGGTGAGGCTCACCGGGGCTGGCTCACGAGGAGGCGGAGAAAATCTTGTCTGTGCTGCTGACAGACTGGACTTTTGCCACCTCCTGTGCTGGCCAGTTAGGGAAGATTAGTGAAGGTGTGTGTCTATTATTATTGAAGGGAGTCCACTTATTGACTATAAACAGAAAGACCTTTTCTTTGATCCCAAGTAGGTCATCATAGCAATCCGAACCCTGCTGATGAGTGACTCGCAAATCCCTGTTTCCAGACGCGATTACCCAGGAAATGACCTCCGCAAGGAGCCAGAACCGTCCAAAATCAATAAACCAATGCCAGAAACGCCACACATTTTTATTTGTATTTCACGTATCAATGATAAAAGTGCTATTCTGGTAGGAGAGATCTGTAGATATCGCACATTTCGGCTCCTATACCAACTTAGTCTAGCATTGAAAGATGACGCTATGGATGCCGATTAATTCACAGATGCAGGCGTGGCTGTACGTGTCAGGTGGCACCTGAGCCCTTATGTACTGCAGGTGCGTAATGAGTGTCCTTTGGGCAGCGGTCACAGCCATTATTTGCAGATCTTGAGTTGTCAGAGTGACTCACTCACATTTTTGGCAGCAAATTGACTTTTTTCCCCCCAGTTGGTTTGGTTATAAAGTGAGATGTGGCATATTAATGACTGATATTCATGTCAGGAGATTAAATTGAATGCACTGAAATCCAAATTGGCTATTAAGATGTAGACAGAGGAACATTAAAAAAAAGAGAGAGAGAGAGAAGCCACGGAGTGTTACCCGATGGCTTGTCTCAATCAGCACTTCCTCCCCTATAGCGACAGTCTTTGATTAATGATCTACCAACCGACCCCACCCCCACCCCAAGCCTTAGCTCCATCTCCAGGGTTTGCCTGTCAAGTTGTTCTGTTCTTCATTTTTTTTCATATGCTTTCTTTATCCTTAAACAGGAACATGCTTTTGTAAATGAGAGCTAGTTTGTTCATATTGAAGATAAGCTCTGTTCACTCAGAAGATGGGAAACTGCTTGGGTGTTCATTAGGATCATTGCCAGGGCGCCCAGTCAGGGACCATCAGAAAGGATGTTAAAGCCAAGAATGGGGTGTCTGCAGGAACAAGCAACATCCCAAACCCTTGGAGGTGCTGGTGGTCTAACCTACACCTGGGCTATGAACCTGGGAAATACTGTCTTCAAACTGCTCTGGAACAACTGAAAAAAAGATTTGTACATTAGACTGATATGCTAGATCTGTGTGTACAAATGGTTTTTGTGTATATAACTTTGATTTATTATTGAGAATGGAGCAAAAAAGAATTAGGGAAAACTAACCTCTCTCTGGCATCTCTCTAATATTCCTTAAGACCCCTACCTTCTAATTATAGTATCTTGCTTTTTCTCATCTCTTAATACTGCTGCTGCTTTGACAGGTGGTAGGATAGAACTGGGGACAGAAAGATGGAAACCCTGTGGTTGGAAAAGGTGGAGGTATTAGGTATTAAATATCCCTAAAACCTAATACTGTATGCAGTATCTAATAAGCAATATATTATTTCATGTAATAATCAAAATGATTGGTGGTTTAGTTTATTATTCTCATTTTAGAGGTAAAGAAAAAGAGACATGAAAGTGTTAAATCATCAAGCAAACTGTATCTTCCTTCTACCCCCTGACCCCCTGTGTTAGTCAGGGTTCTAAAGAGAAACAGAGCCAATGCGATATGTTTGTTTTCTTTGTTTTTTTTGTTATAAGACATTTTCTCACACGATGGTGGAGGCTGAGAAGATCTGGGATTCGCAAGCTAGAGACCCAGGAGAGTGTATGCTGTGGCTCCCGTCTGATTCTGAAGGCCCGAGAAGAACCAGGAGAGCTGGCGGTGTAAGTTCCAGTCCAACGGCCAGCAGGACGCAGCAAGAGTCCCTGTTTCATCCTGAGTCTGAAGACCAGAAAGGCCAGTGTTCCAACTCAACAGTCAGGCAGGAGGGGTTCCCTCTAACTCAGCCTTTTTATTCTATTCGGGTCTTCAACTGATCAATTGAGGCCCACCCACATTAGGGAGGGCCATCTTCTTTACTCCATCTACTGATTCAACTGTGAATCTCACCTAGGAACATCCTCACAGACACACTCAGAATAACGTTTGGCCAAGGCTGGGAATCCCACAGCCCAGTCAACTTGACCCATAAAATTAACCATCATAACTCCCCATCCAAATTCCTATCTCCTTTGAAGATATTTGAATAGTTGAAAAAGAGGGTTACAGCTCTCCCTCATGCCTCTCTTGAGATATGTTAGACATGTCAGGGAAATGGATGATGACCATCAACAGTCTAGAGCGTGAGCTGTGGGTGCGGGGTGTTTGTGAGGTTAATGAAAGGGGTGATACCAACACGCAAGTTTGCAGTAGGCCTTATGGTGTTCTACACGGTAAGTACCTGCAAGGACATCAGATATGATCTGCCTTTCCAAATCAACTGACACCCACAGGGCTCCATGCAACTCGAATGCACAGATTTCTCTCTGAAACAGCCTGAGACACATTCTAAAATCTCAGGGAGCCAAGCGTTGAAATTATTCTTTGCACCATTTTTCCTTTTTTGGGAGTAAATATCAGAAAGGAAGACAATTTACATGTTGTTTAAATGTCTGCCCAGTTTCATAAGATAAACCTTCAATGTTCTAAAAGAAGAATGGGCCTGGTATTGGAAGGTGCAGCTTCAACTCTGCTACTGCTGAAAGTCGTAGGCCTGCATCCAGGAGATTTTTCATGGAGAAACACACGCACACACACGCGCATACACTTGCAGGCGTTCACACACATACAGACACACACATATGCATGCAAACACACCCATGCATGCACACAGAACAACTAAAAAATGAGAAGGGAAGGGAAAGATATGAGTTGAAAGCAATGTACCCCTGGGACATCTACTTTTCAGAGGCAATTTTCATGTCAATGGGAAAATAGAAAATGTGCAGAAGAGCTTGTATTTCAAACCTGAGGGAAGATTCTATCTTTACTCCCAAATTCCAGTGAAAGCTGTCAATTTAGGTAGGCTTTTTAAGTGAGGCTCCCAGCTCACCTCTCCCTTAGATGGCAGCTGGCTTGCTGTCACATATATAATGGAATCTCCCTCCCTCCCCCCCATCTTGAATGTTGTAGAAATCTATAGCTTTACTATTTTAAAATTAGTTACCAAAAACTCAAACCTTTCCCCTTAGATAAAATAACGCCTCAGTCCCATTTTGGCAATTTCCTTTTCCATCATGGTAGCTGATTAGAAGCAGCCCATGGGATTGTACTAATTTGAACTAATTCTTTTATACAGAGATGATATTGGCTAGGTTCTCCCTTTCCGTCATTTCAATAGTTTCTAAATTTTACTTCTCCCTGAGCCTCTGCTGGCCACCGGCCAGATTGAAGGTCATGACTCCTTACTCATTTCCCCCTCAAACAGCCTTAGACAGCCCCTCAGGCCCGCGCTTTGTCTCTAAGATGCCCCCATCATGTTGTTTTCATGTAACGGAAGTTTGCTTTTTGTTTTATGGTCTGGGATTAGCTCAGTCCATGCATGGGGTCTGTTTCTATGAGTCCCCTTGTTCCTTGTTCCCGGGGGTCTGCCTTGGATGAGGGCTCCCATAGTCCAGATCTTGACTACTCACTCTGCATAATGGCTACCAGAGCCTCCTCCAGTATTTTGAATAAATACTATCCCTTGTCATAAAATGGAATTCTGAGAGAAAGCCTCAGTTAATAGACATCAATCAGACTTAAAAACAAATATTTTAAAGTCATATTCAACCACAAAATCATTTTTTACTTGAATTCATTGTTATCATGACTGATGGGCAAGGTTCCCCTGGACACCAGGCAGTGGTTTCAAAGACGTCACAGCGTGTAGGTTGCTTTCTGCTCACCATAGCAGACGTGCCTCAGCTATAGTTCTCCGTTGGTGCTCTATCCCCCCGAAGGTCCAGAATAGTGGAGCTGGGGTGCTCTGCAGAAAGATGCTCTGCACTGCACTTCTTCTTCCCTAAGCTCTTGGCAGCCTTGGGATTCCTCCTCTAGGTCAGGGTAAGGTGCCGCTCTCCTTGGTAATGGATTTGTTTCCCGTCTTCCCTCTGCAACTTCATAAAGATTCTATGTATATTGCGAACATGGGGGTGGGAGGATGGAGGGAGGGGCTACTTCATTGCTAAGTATTGTAAAAAGGATCAACATCATCATTAAATAAAACATATGACACCTGCAGAGCTAAGACAAATGGAACTAAATCATTGGCCCCATCAGGAGAGTCACTTTGGGAAGCTACCAAATTTCCCCTGAGAATGCTGCTGTCGCTAAAACATAGCTCTATTCAGAAATGTTTTTCCAGTCATTTCCAAGGCAAATCTCTTTACTTATTATCACACTTCCTTTAACACTACTAACAATATTCTTTAGCTTCAGAAGTGACCACGCTTACTAAACTGCTATCAAGATGTTTGACTGTTTCCAAAAATCAAACTCTCCCCCAAAGTGTGATGATTTCATTCACTGAGGATATTCAAGAATGCAGCACCTTTGGAAGGGAGTCTTTAAAAGATGGGTTCCAAGAATGTTTTGAACACGAGAAGGAGCTTGAATTAAAAGCATGGTCTACCAGGTGACCATGGCGCCATTGATGAACGAGGTTGAAAGTGTTGGAGCTCCTGCGTTTGTATTAACAAAGACATTCTACGCCGTACAGTGGTACCCGAAGCGTGTGAGGAGAAATGACGTGAGAACCAGCATGCAGAGCCTCGCCGTGCGGGTGTCCCATGTTCTCTTCTGGATGTCGAAGAGCTGGGTTGTGAGTGGACACGTGCGACTTTCTCCAACCAGTACCAGTCAGAGCCATCACAGGAAGACTCAGGATCTCCATCTGAATGCCTCGATCCTCCCCATTGTCTACAGGAAAGAAAAAATAGATACCCCTTCCAACCCAGGTCCCAGGGAAGATGTCCAGGAGCCTACTAGGGTAGCCGACCTCTGGCTGTCACCATAAAGATCAGCGCACGCTCTCCTGGCCTATGAAGGAAGTGAGTTTGGCTTAAGTAGGAACCAGCGCAGTGACCCTTGAGAAATCGTACATCCTCTTCCTCTTTTGCTTTTCTTTCTGGCAGGTTTTCATGAGAATCTGTGTTTATTGGCTGAGGGCAGATCTTTGTGTTCATAGTTAATTGAAAAGAATAAGTAGGAGGAAACGGTAGTTAAACTGGGAAGGAAAGGTTTCATTGACAAATGTGGGTGTGTCTAAAACAAAGTTTGATTTTCTTTTTTATTGGTGGACTTAATGACCTCTCAAAATAATTTTTAGTCTCATGGACTTTTTACAAATCTAATAATAACAATATGATGATGATGATGCTAGCAATCATGGCTGGCAACACTAGGGTAATCCTTTTAAAAGCAGGCTGCTCATCCATGCTTTAATATCTCTGTCCTGGGGCTTTCAGACTTTTGCACAGTTAAGGGACAGAATCTCATTTTGAACACAGAACAATTGTAAGGAAAAGGTGGAGACCTGTCAGTATTCCTTGATGGTAGAATGCAATTGAGGCTCAAGGACTTCTCCAAGATCTCAAGGCTGGCGAGCTAGGGCTGGAGGCTGGAACCAGGTCATCTCACTCCAGAGCCACACAGTCTCTGTTCTCTCGAGATAGAGCTTATCTAGCATGCTTTGTCAAGCGGAATTTTCTAAGTGGCTCTGGTCTGCACGCAGATACACTATGTCAAGTTAATGACGTATCTCTCGTTTAAAACAAAACAATATCCCTCACAGTTGTCCCCTTGTGCGTAGATGGTGGCAAATTATTGTTTGCCAAGCCTTCTATCTCCTCCTTTTCTGTGTTCCATTGAGATCATGGAAATGCAAAGTAAATAACCATGGAGTAAAATGCCTCAGAGAATATTTATTTAAGAGTATTGTTCCAGGATATGCACAAAGATAAAGACTTTATGTAATGAATGAGACTCCTGAGGCCAAATACCAAGAAGTTATATTCTGTACCCAGCGTGTCCTGGCCAGGGAGAGGTCATTACGTGCTCCCTCCCTCGGGACATGCCCTTAAAAAAGGGTCACCTTGCCAACCTCAAAGCCAGTCCTCTGAATCCACAGGGGCAGGCAGAAGCTCAAGGAAAGGAGTGCAGGAAAAACCCTGGGGCATTAGCAGTTTGTCAAAACGTCAAGGTGGGAAGCAGGCAAACTGAAATCGGTTCAAGAGGGAGGACGAAGGAGACCACAGTGTGGCCTGTGGGAGCCCGTGTGTGGGAGGTTGGACGCCGAAGAAGGGCCATCCTGGTGGCCGGGACAGAGTTCTGGAGCTGGAAGACTGGCAGCAGGGCGCTCGCTCTTCATCGCGTTCTTCAAGGGCCCAAAGAAGAAACAGCCACGTTTGCTTTTGCTGTCACTTAACCTCTACTTGAGTGGCAGGAGAGCACTGTTAGTTGTGAACCCAGTGTAATAGCTTTCCCCATCACCCTGTCCCCTGCAGAGGGAACACACGCACAGAACCCTGGTAGCCGGGTCTAGAATAAAACACAAAGCAGGAAGCACACAAATATCTCTGCATAGTTAATGATTATTGACTTCTTAAATTGGTTTAAAAAGAAAAGCTTTCTGGATGAAATACAGATTTGAAAGGATTACCAGAAAGTGCGGCCTGAGCAACTCACTTATTTTACACCAATTCCTTGCCTTTATGCATTAAGCTCCACTGTTGCCCGAATTTCCCATAAACATATATCTGCAGTGCAAATTGTTTTACCACGGAAGATGCCGTCCATGCGATCTAATGGTGTAACGAGCAGATTTTTCATAAACAGACCTGTTCATTCACCAACTGCATATGAAGTGGGCTGTAAGGTGCTTGTGAAAAAAACACCATCGGATATGGCACGATCCTTCAGGGAGCCCCGCTGGTTGTTTTACATAATAAGAACATAAAGAATTGCATTTTATTGATATGAGAACACGTTTTATTGCTTTCTCTGATTTAGCATCTTTACCAAATGTAGTGGATTAGACTCCCCATTTCATTAAAGCAAGATTACTGGCCCTGTTTCATTATCGCAGTTCTGATTCTTGGGGGAAAAAAAAGAATCTTCCACATAGCTTTTTGTTACTTAATTGTTACAGTGGGTAGTGATCATAAAATTTGCATGGAACTTTCTTGGTAGAAATACACAGCAAGCACGGCTTCTGTGTAGGGGGTGTGGAGAAAGCAAAAGGTTGTCTTTCTCATTTTTTTTATTAGATAGCTGTAGCGGGAGAAACCCTTACAGTTTACATGTGGTTGCAGGGATTTTCCGTTAATCATTCACCATTTGATTGATCATATCTGTTGTACACTGACGCTCAGGTCAGTAGGGTACCAGAGAAACACCCAATTCATAGATGGAAAGATTGAGAACGTTAGCATCAGTAACTCTCCCAGGAAGGGAAAATGTGCAGATTGAAAAGCCAAGGGGAGAATGTGAGATGCTCCTAACTTCTCATTGGCTCCTCAACCCAAGACATTCAAGCAATGGCAGTGGGTCACAATCAAAGTTTTTGCTAATTGATATAAAAAATACTGTCTTTTCGGTTTCTCCTCTCTTGTCACAGATCCAAGAAAAACCTTTGTTTGTCTCTCTCCTGAATGTTCTGTTCCACTTGGATGCCTGCCTGCTTCCAAGAGCTGATCCCTCACCTGCAACCTCCGGCCGGTCCAGGCTGCCCACAAATCCACCAGCCAAGCTGCCGCGGGACCAGAGGGCGCGTCTCCCTTTGACATAACTTGTTCCTTTTTCTGTCTACACTGGGAAAGGGGACTCTTACCCAGCAGCCAGAAACTGTGGGAGATGCTTCACAAAAGCACAGAATCTGCTTCCTGGGGGTGTTGAGGATGGAAAAAGACATCCTGTGTATGATGCTAGAACACTGCCTCCTGCCTAGAGAGGACACAGCGTGTGCCAGTTGGTTTCATTGGTTAGTAGCAGAACATTGATATCAATGCCATGATCTCATTTAATCTCCAAACAGGTTCTCAAGTACGAAGTCCCCTGAGAAGCTTCACAAACACTGAGCCCGATGTTGCTGGCACACGTTCTGATTCAGGTGGGGTGGGCTGACCGGGTTAAAACCTCCCAGGCGATTGTGACGTGCAGCCAAGGTTGAGAACCCACTGCTCCGTGAGGTTGAATGACTCTCCCCTAACTTACAGAGGAGGATACAGAGGCCCAGAGAGGTTTAATCATTTGCTCAATGTGGCACAGCCGCATGTTGGAGATGTGATTACAATCCTAAATTTTCTAAGCTCGATATCCTTCAGACAGTAGCTCCCCACCCTGGCTAAGTATTAATCATCCAAGAAGACTTTACAAAGGCTCATCCTGTACCCCATCCAACATCAGACATCTTTATCTTCAAAGTTCCCCAAAAGAATCTAAAGTGAAAACTGGATTTGAAAATGATTTCGCTAACCTGAAAATGTACCACTTACATCTGCAGTTCCTGGAGTGGGGTTAACAGCATCAGGTCCAGAATTCCACCCCAGAGCTCCCAAACCAGAATTATGGGGTAGCAGCCAAAGATTTGGATAAAGCCTTCCTGGTGACTTTTTTACGCACGGAACTAGTGTCTACGTAATGTGCCAAAGTATTTGCGTTTAGGTGGACTTCTCTCCGTCTCTCTCTCTTGTCTCTCCTCTTCTTTCCTCCATCTCCCCTCTTTCTCACTTTTCTCTTTGCCACTACCTCCTCTTTTGGTTCTTATTGTAATAATACTAATAATAATTTCTAAATTATATTTTATTTTACCTTTGTGTCCTGCAAGTATTTTTTAGTCAACAGAAGTATATAGAAAAAGATTTTCACATACACACACACGTCGTTTGTAATTGGTCTGTGTATTAAAAGAAAATGAACCCAGCTTCTTAGGATAAACTTATTCTTATACTGAAGACTTTTAGCAGAAAATTACACGTGATTCTCCTCTGTTAGCAAAGCTATCTGAGAAGTGCAGTCTCCTTCATTCTCTGGCAAGCAGAGTTGCATATATGTTTGAAATTTGTTTCATTTCTAATTTAGATTAATCTGGTTCTATCCTTCCTTTCCTTGACAATTAAGGTCAAATGGTAAGGTATTCTTTTATTTACATTTGCTGAATTCACTGATACCAGGAAGGGGGAAAGAGATTATGCAAAACGGGGACAGAAGGAAGAAAAGAAGATGAAGTTAAAAGGACAGATGGAAGATAATAAAGCAATTACTGGAAGGGATGGAGTGGAGGGGAAGAGTCAAGGAAAAAGGGAGACAGAAGAGGATGGATAGCTGAAGAAAGCTCTAGAAGATACTGAATAGTTAAGGGAGCGGAAGAGCCACATGGGATCTTTTCAGAGTTTTACCAAGTTCTTTCTTATTTGATCCTCAGACAATCCCTTTAGGGAAGCAGAACGTGTGTCAACAGACTCTCTGGGTTCAGAGAGGCCCAGGACCTTCCCACGGTGATCTCCTTAGGAGGTTGGGGGTGAGAAACCAGAATCTTGGCTTTCTGATCATTCTTTCAGTTTTGCTTTCTGTTCAAACAATCTTATAAAAAGCACTCACGGACATCGTGTCTTCCTTCAAGGTGGTGGGTCCTAAAGCAAATAGACGTCGGATGTAGCAGAGAGCACAAGGAGGGCCCTAGTTTGAGCCTGGGCTTCATGGTCTGCACCTAAATTGTCACATAATGGGACAATCCTAACTCAGAACATGAGTTAAACACGTTTTGGTTCCTTTCTCTTCCCTAATTCGGGCCAAAGCTCAAGTTCCAATCAGATGTGAAGGCTTAGTTTCAAGGCAACTGGAATTTCGTTCATGGGGAGTCAGCTGATCCCAGGAGGCTGGAGCCTGTGGGTGCCCCAGATGGCCACGGCAGTAACTAGATTGGCACAGTTGCAGGGCAGTGCCATTGCTCCCCACCATGTCAGTGCACGTTGAGGCCACACTGGGCCAAAAGACACAACAGGACGTTGATGCAGTTTACTTTATGACGTGCCAGCGATCTCTTCCTTTTCTTTTGCATGTTTGAAGGAAGAGGTGCTTGAAATTTTCTGTCTGCGTCTCTCCTCCATGGCTTAGAAATACACAGGCGGAGGCCTCGCCCTCTCATTGATTTGCATGGCACACCCTCTAGGTTGTTTTTTTTCCCCCTATTTTAGAAATGTGGGAAGCAGTTCTTCTGTAATTGAACTCGAAGTCATAACCCCCTGCATCCAGAGCTTAGAGTAGACTGAGGTGAGGGAGATAAAATGGACATGAATTTTAACCAAGGGGAGCAGAAGGCAAAGATTCCAAGTGGGGAACCCGCCTGGAGCGAGGGATGGAATTGAGAAAACGGAGAGAGCGGAAGGCTCAGACAGTTGGGGGAAACGGGAAAAGTGTACAAATAGCCTGGATAAATGTATGAAATTTCGACACGTTGTCAGGTCCCGGCACAGCAGACGCACAGGGAGCAGCACCTTCCTACCTCCCAGGCTGGCGATTTTAAAAGCCTGGGTTCACCGTCCTTGATCGTTTTATGTGCCTGCACTTCTCCTATGCTAAGCGGGGTGCATCACCGGAAAAAAACCGACACAAGATTATGGTGTTTTTCCTCCACTTATCTCTAATGTATGTTTTATGAGCCAAAAGTCGTGTCATCTGAGAAACACAGGAGTAAAAACAGGGACACAAAGATCCTGCTGTGTGTGCAGGTCTTAGAAATCTGTTTTCCTGAACAAACAAGTTAGCCGAAAGAACAAAGTCTGAAAGTGAATCATAAACTCTTGTTTTGTTAGAGCAGAAACTGTGTTTGAAAACATCGATGTTGGGTTTGGGGGCACAGATGGGCAAAGGAGGATCAGAAATTGACACTAAAGTTCCAGGAAGGAGACAGGTCAGCTGACAAGTCTGTGCTGGCTTTTCTTCTCCTTTCTTTTCTTTTTTAAAAAAAAAAATAGTTCAAAGGCAAAGATAATATAAATTTTTCAACACATTGAAAACATCGTACTCTGTTTAAGGTTTCAGATAAACAGCTTTTAACTCTCGCATAAATGAATTTAATAAATGGATAAAACATTCTTAACATAAAAGCTTTGTCAGAGGCCCAAAATGAATTTTGAATTTGGCTTCACAGGAATTAATGTAAGTGATCTGGCGATGATTTTTTTTTTTAAAGCAAATCCTAAGGCTTTATGGATTATTGAAAATTATGTAACTGAAAGAAACCCTCTGAATTGTATCTCTTTCTTTACTGGAAGATGGCTTTTTTGAATGGGAAAACAAACCACATTAAGTTTAAAAGTCCAAACACTTTGAGGCAATACTTTCAAACACTTTCTTTTCAGAACATTAACATATCTCCTGGGAAAGCTCTGGACATCTGAAGGAAACGTATGTGGCTACTTAGAATGTAAACAGACATTTAAATTACTTAAAAACTACTTAAAATTCATCTTGAACATGATGGTGTGGGGGTTAAGCCTAAAGGGCACAGGTTTCTATTTATATACACACGATGCTTGGGAGATATTCATCCATTTCTAAAAGTTAGCTGACTTTGAAAATATCCAAGAGGACCTATTCAAGCAAAAACAAAATATCGAGTAAAGCTTTAGGCAAATTATTTCAAAAGCAAAACTGAGAAGATTTTCCTTGAGTTTTAAAATAAGTGGATTATTAAAAGTTCCCAAATTTTGGATAATACATAAAAAACCCAGCAGCTTTAATTGTTTTGGAAATCCCTGGATCAAGCTCTGTGATCATTTCCATGTGCCTCCGACAGAGGAACTGATCAGTATCTGGCTAGACTGAATGAGTAGAAATATATAAAAGAACGAATTCTCTTCTTTGACTATCAGCAATAATTTTTTACTGATTTACAAAATACTTGATCAATACTGCCTCTGCATGCATGGTCACAACTAAAGGTCAAGGATATGAAAATATAATCTCAGTTCTGTGCACACTGAGTTTTCAAACAAAGTTACTTTACTAGTTTCTCATTTTGTCGTGCTCTGTCATTGTGGCACAGGCAAATCATTACTTTGCTTCCTCCTGCTGAGCGCCCACCGTGCTCAGAGGGCAGGCGGGCACGGCCGGGGGCCGGGGAAGTGCTCGCTGTTGGCCCGGGCCCTTCACCGCACGCCGGCTCCCGGGCACACGGTCCCTTTGAATGTTCTGTTTAGGTGCGGCACAGATGCGATTTTGTTTACAGGGCAATGGTCCTTCTTTTACGCTCTGCCAGGAATCCAGACTCTTTCCCAGAAATAATGCCTTTCCAAAGGGTAGATAAATATCCCCTCCCATTATATGGAGAGTTAATAAGATAACCGGAGAACTGCAGGCACACACCCAAACAGCAGCGTGGAGTGTGCCTGCCCACAGCACAAACCTGTCGTAAGGAAGACTGAGGGCATGCTGGAGTCAGCTAGGTGACCGGACAGAGCAGCCCACAGACCTGGGCCAGCGACGAGCGGCTGCTGTGAGCCCTAGAAGCAGAAGGAGCAAGAAGGCAGACGCTTGCCAGGCACCTAAGTCAGACAGCTAAGTCAGGAGAAAGGGGTTTGTGAGGAGGGCAGATGGGGAAGAAAGCCTTCACACACATTCAGCAGCTGACAGGTTGAGGTGTAGTGACAGAGAATAGAAAAGGAGTGGCTAATAAAATAGGGTCTGTTTCCTTAGAATACAGCCCAGAAAAGGAGCCAGACTCACAGCGGGGCAGCACCTGAGGCAGGCGCCCGCCCCTCCCTGCAGGTGTGGGCAGAGAAGGGGCAGCGCAGAGGAGAAGCCACCACACCTGGGACTCAGGAAGGCTCTGCCCAGGAAAGCGGGGGGAGTTCTGCTGTAGAGGATGAGAAAGGATTTTCTAGATGTAAATGTGAAGGTTAAGTGTGTTCTTGGCATAAATCAATGAAAGGAAAACACACACCTGGGGCATCATGAGAATTTCAGGGTAACTGGAGGAGGGGTGTTATGTGGGGAAAGGAGGGGGATGGGATGGGATACATGGAGAGAGGAGATTCACGGGGAGTCTGGGTCAAGACTGTGAAGCACAAAATGAAGTCTTGTGGCATTTGGATTGGCTTCTGTGGAACGTGGCTTGTATGTATGTGTGTGTGTGTGTGCGTGTGCACACACATGCATGTATGTGATTGTATTGATGCTTATTTCATTAACTGAGAATGAGAATAGAGATGGAGGAGCAGACTCAGAGGGAAAGGTAACGATTTCAATTTGGGGCATCTTCCATTTGAAATGCTTTGGACCCTCCATGCAGACATGACCAGAATCCAGATGGAATCAAAAGTGTAAGGGAGTCTTTAACAAAATAAAAACCCAGAGTAGTCCAGGCTGGCACAGGCAAGGGAGTGTCCAGGTGGGAGGGGCAGCCGGAGCCCAGGACTGAGTCAGCTCCCCTGGGAGGAGCACCCTTCTCACTTGAACCCGGTTGTGCCCACAGCAATATTTCTCGTTTTCCACATCACTCTACAGCGCGGCTAAGAACAGCCCGGATTATCTGAACAGACATAATCCAAGGTGAATAAAGGACTCACCAGAGAATATTCCTGGGAGATTTCCATTAAAAATAATCAGTGTCACAAACACTGTTTAACATCCTTATGTCATCAGTTCTGAGCACACATTGATGGTTTACGTTTTGCCGTCTCTGAAGTTCACATGCACCTGCGAGGCTCTAATGGCCAGGCAGCCCTTCCCAACCACGTGCGACGTGACCTACTATTCCGATGGCGTGATGAGGCAATGAAAACCCCTCAATATTTCAGTCAACCAAACACTTCATGGATAAAAAGTCTCATTTGATAAAGGTAAAGGGGTGGATTCATCAAGGGCAATAGAAGTCTTGAAAGTTTGTGTGCTCCATAGAGCTTATAAACACACCAAACAAGAACAGATAGAGACGCAAGGAGAAACAAAGAAATCCATAGGCAGAGATTTTAATACCTCTCTCTCCATAATTGATAGGAAAAAATAGAAAATTGGTAAGAACATGGAAGATTTGAACAACCCTACCAACCAACTCAACCTAGTTGACATTTATTGACCAATCAGAATATACAGTGTTTTCAAATGCACACAGTACCTTTACCAAAACAGACTATACTTTTGATCGTAAAATAAATGAAAGTGTATTTTCATACAAAGACATGCACAAAGATGTTTGTAGTGGGTTACTTTGTAATATCCAAACTGTGGAAACAACTCCAAACCCCATCAAAGGTGACTGGATAAACAGGCTGGTCTGTCCGCACAGTGGACTCCTTCTCAGCCACAGACAGACGAACTGCTGTGTGCTGCAACGTGGGTGGATCTCCCCGTAACTCGGCTGCAAGAAGGAAGTCAGATAAAAAAAGAACTTGTATGATTCCACTTAAACAAAATTCTGGGAAATGAAGATTGATCTATAGAGAAGGAAATCAGATCCACATCTTCGTGGGGAGAAAGGTGGGGGTTGAAAGGAAGGATGCCAGGGACGTATCACCAAAGGGCATGAGGAAGCATTTGGAGGTGGTGGACAAGTTCATTTTCCTGACTGTGGTGATGGCTTCACAGACATACACATATGTCAAAACTTATCAAACTGTACAGTTTAAGATATTAAAAATCTCAATAGGTAGAAATTAGGAACCTGAAATGAAAAGAAAGTCTTATCTCATCGTTTAACCAGCAGTGTTTTTCTTCCTTTTCTGCAGGCACGTGAAACGATGGTAGTAAGGGGCGTCTGAGACTCAACAACCACAGGTCTGCGTACTCTCCCCTTACAGATCCCTTGTAACCGGTGTCTGAGAAGACAGGGACTTCACAACCTACTTGACCATGGAATGGATTTTTCAAGTAACAGGCAGAAACCGTTGGGTAGAGGGATAACGAAAGATCTGCAGAGAAAGGGGAATCTGGATTGCAAAATAGAAGTGTCTTTTCAAGACACACAGGTGTTACCCCAACTTCTGCTTGTTGGCTCTCCTCGAGTGCAGTTAACTCGCCGAATGCAACACCATGGTTTGACTTGTCCACTATTATCCAAGACTTTCAGTACAGCAGCAGAGGCCTCATTTGATTCTGCTAGGTTCTGGAACTCGGAAAGATTTTGCAGCTGGAAGTTCGGGTCGGGAGCCATCAGTTTAGAGAGGCAGTTAAAACCTACTGAAGTTATAAATCCCCCAACTCAGGGAGGGAGGGATTGGAAGAGAGACAAACTCAGAACCCCAAGGAGGACAAACATGACGTTTCTACAAAAGGAGCCTTCTAGGTCCTTTCATTAGACACAAGACTGTGATAGGAGAGAGTGAAGACAAGATAACGGATGGACACAGAATGAGTGGGACAACTGCCTTGCCTTGTCCAACCCTCCCCATGCGCTGAGGGATCCATGGCCCACGCTGTGCGTGTGCGCACATGGATGGCTTATGATTACTAGAAATGACGTGTTACCTGTCTAATGCATCATATTAATAGCTGATAACAAAGTAACACTACGTGATTTTCCCTGTTACTATAATAACGCTTCAACTTTTAAGAAACGCATATCTTTTCTCTCTCTAAGAGTTAAGACATCTTGCAAACAAAACAAAAGAATACAGATAAACATCAAATGAAAAATCCAGTGGAATGGAAAGCAGGACAAAGCAGCTAAGTGTGTAAATTAAACACCAAACGTTAAGCTTTGTGGCCGCCATGGGGAAGCGGGACACACGGTGCGGCCTGTACCATGTGAGACAGGGGAGCAGGTGGCAACTCCCGAGAGGAGAAGAAGGCTTTTCTCCTCTGCTACTCCCGGCCCTGAAGATTCGGATGCTAAATTGGATAATCTTATCGCAACAATTTCACAACAAATGCATAAATAGTATTCATTTGCAAGTAGCTTGAAGCAATTTTTAATAAAAATCAGACATAATACTAAGGTATAATTTCATTACAGTGTTAATTTTATCTGGTCATTGATTGGGTCCAAAGGAGGAACTTAGAATATCTCCATTAGAGCGTCCTTTAGGTTCTCTTCCTCAGCGTCATTTTCCTGAAAGCAGGCTTCGGATAGCAGCCGGATGGCAGAAGATGACAGTCGCGGTCCTAGCGAGGAACACAGATTCCTTTAATCACAGGTTGGGGACAGACACATAAATCTGAGCTGCCAGATAAGCAGAGGTGGAGTTAATTCTTCCCTTAAAAAGTTAGGGAACCCACAGCAAGGCTACCTTCTGAGGCCCAACGGTGGGCTGTGGGGGCAGCTGATTGCAAAACCATAATTTTTCTCACATAGCAGTGCGGGGTCTGTCCCAGAACAGGAACTCTCATTCCGTGGGGAATTCAGAGTTCTCTGAGGCAGAGCAGTGCTTCTCTCCAGGTTGTCTCCCGGCCACCTCCGTCACTGCTACCTGGAGTCCTTGCAAGGAAAGCGGACTCCTGGGCCCTACTCCACACCTGCTGAATGGGAATATTAACACCCAGCTGCCTGAAAGATTCAGGGGTCTGTGGTTTAACACGCTCCCCAGCTGTTCATAGACATAGGAAATTTGATCACTATGGCCAAAAAGGTTATAACTCACAAAAAAGTCTCAGAGCTGGTGCTGCCATTTAGGCAGAGATGGAAGCACCCATCTTCCTTCCATCCCCTGTTTCTATTCCTTTTCGCTCTTCCTTATCTCCATTTCTTCCTTCCTCATGCATTTATTGAGCAACTACTGTATTCCAGGCCCTGCGTAAAGTGCTCAGGCTACAGAGACGAATGAAAGATGGTCTCAGCTCCTTGAGCCACATGATGTCCAATATGACTGACAGGAAGAGTTAACTACAAAAGAAAGCCCATGAATGGACTGAAATAACCTGGTCCACGGAGGTTTTTGATCCTTATCACTTAAACGTTGGAGACTATCCACTCCAGACATCTTTGCTTTGACATGACGAGTTTCAGTCCATCTTTTTGAAAATAGATAGAAACTAGCACCATTGTCTCTTGTAACCATTGCTGGTCCAGGAAATAAAACTCTGAACTGTTTCTGTGTCAAGTTCCAGTGTAAAGAGCCTAATGCAGTCTAGGCTGTGTCAAAAAATTCAAAATCCAGGTGCCCTTCGCCCGAGCTGTGTTATGGAACCAGTGTCTGGGAGAGGCGAACCTCACAGAGTCTCCCTGAAACTCTGCTTGTTGGTGTAAAAAGAAGAGAGGGGTTACAGAACTTAAGCTCCAGGACATGGTGGGTATCGTGAAAATTTCACTTTGAATTCTTATAAGGTGCAATTCATAGACTTCAGAGACTCAGTCAATAGCAGACGTTTCTTGCACACCCATTGTTTTCCAGGCACCTTACAAACCTCTGGGAATTCAAAAATAAGTAACAGTTACTCTCCTCCCTTACGGAGCTGAGGATCTAGCGACGGAGGCAGGTGAGCGCACACCGTGCACATACAAACTCGGCTCCTCTGAAATCTCTATTGGTCATGACCACATATTGGTGTTTATTTCTATTTCTCCTTGAGCTCGGTTTTCCTTCTGCTTCCGCCCTCCCCTCTCACTCCTCCAGAGAAGGGTGTCAGTGCAGTGGCTCAGCTGCTTGTGGAGCCCAGGGCAGCTCCAGCGGGGAGGCAATCGGCTTGTGCTGGGCAGTCATGACTAGTGTGATGCCTTCCAAAAGGATGGCCTCACTTTCTGACCGTATTCTGGTATTTCTCTGTGGGATTGCAAAGGAAGTATGGAGGTTTCAGAAGCAAAGCCTCAAATTGTTAGCCCAACATTTAAAAGTTGATGATCCTCGAAATCAGACAGTGCCTCTGTACAACAGGAGGCCAGGCTGAGCCCTGGCCTGCTCCAGATGCTCTCATTCCACAGGAGAACGACGCCCGGTGGGCGGTCAGGGGCAGAGAGGAAAGTGCGCCTTCCTTGGCAGGTTTCATGCCTCTTCCTCTCCACTTATACCCGCTTCCAACACACTTCCCCAAACTATCACGTAATTGCTGAGAAATCTGTCTGCCTTCATGGCACAGACGGCACCCTTTTTCTCTCTTCATTTTTCTGCTTTCGTTCATTCTTTCATTCATCTATTTCATAAATATTTGAAGGCCTTCCAGATGCCAGGCCAATGTGCTATTCAGCTGGCACGTGACGGTATGGCCATACTCTTGTAAAATACCCCCTCCCTTAGCATGCTGGGTGCCCAGCTCCTGCTGGACAGCACAATCCCAGTGCCTCCCAGAATCCTAAACATCTCATCACCACGATGCACATCCTCAGAATCCCGTCTCTACATCTGCCAATTGACAGAAAAGGAGACTAAACTCGCAAAGTTTGGGGGTCGTGCTGCTGCCAGCATCGAAGATCCATGCTGCTTCTCAGTGCAGAGGAGATTCGAGGCAGACAGATGGAGGTAAAAGAAAAGACAAACTAATTAGCTTGTCAAATTCTTCTAGATAGCGCAAATGCAGTAGACTCTTTTATAACGAGGCATCGTTCCCCAGTAACGTGGAGCTTCCTTTACCCTGATTCTCTCCATGGACCGGTTTTTGTTCCAAAGGTATTTGTGAATTAGCACAGATTTCACAACAGTTCTATAAGATGGATACAGGAACATTTTGCGACACTAACTAGGTCAGATTACTCTTAAATTTGTATGTATGTCGGTCTCCATGTTACAAGGATGAGGCAGGCTACCAATTTTTCACATGGGAATGTAATGGATATTGAATGCAAAATTGTGAATTATTTTTAGTAAAAGTGGTTAAGAGTTTTTATTAAGTTTTCAAAGGTACATTTCGGCTTGTTTGAATGTTTTCACGCAAAATTTTGTTATTCATTTGTTTATGGTTTGTACCTTGCAAAACTGTCATGAGGAAGATTCCTGTGCAAATAGTCCTCAAACGAACTTCTAAGGCGACTGTTCTGACCCCGAACAACATGCTTCTATTTTCGATTTTATTTAAAATATTCCTGCATTGAAAAATTTGAAAGGACTAAAGAAATAATTTGTGGATCCAGCTACTGATTTAAATGAGAAGTGTTACAAAAATGATAGACATTTATGTGATAAAATTAAAATACTCTTATATTTTCTGCAACAATAATGATTCATCCCATACATCCACATTGCGATGTTGAACATGATGTGCAGAACTCATGGTTTATTTTCAAATCTATGAATTGCCTTCAGAATTTTACTTATAATTTCAGTTTCTGTTGCGTCAGCAGTGTGATGTTTGTCCAAACGGAAATAACAAAAACTGCCTAAAAAAACTAAAAACTACAAAGACACAAGAAAGATTGGCTAATGTGTTATTACTGTCAGAAGAACTCAAATTATGTGAAAAATTTCTTCATTATGGCACCGTAATTAGTGAATTTTTTGAAATATAGGCAAGGGAAATGGTATGAAATAAACACATAAGAATTTATTAATATTGTATATAATTATTTTATTACTCATTCAAACAGCTCCAGTCCATCCACAGAATATCTGGACCTCTGCACGTTTAATTATAAAGATGTATCTGTCAAAGTAGAGGGTAGCTTGCGTTTTATTTAGCAGTTTGTTAGTGGCTTGGTCCATCTGGGCTGCTGTAACAAAATACCACAGAAAAGGTGGCTTATAAGGAGCAGAAATTTGCTGCTCACAGTTCTGGAGGCTAGAAATTGAGAGCAGGGTGCCAGCGTGGTAGGGTGAGGGGGTCTCTTCTGGTCGCAGACTTTTCGCTGTGTCCTGGCGTGGTGGAAGTGGGAGGGAGCTCTTGGGGCCTCTTGTACAAGGCCACTAATCCCATTCATGAGGGCTCTGCCTTCATGCCCGCCGTACCTCCCAAAGACCCCACCTCCTAACACCTTCACATTGGGCGTTAGGATTCCAACAGGTGAATTTGGAGGGGACCCTCCGAGGTCAGGGGTGAGCCTGGATGAATGAATGCTCAGCCTTCCGCCAGAAGTGATGCTCTTGTCGAGTCTAGGCCTTGTTTTGGTGGAATTATCAGGGAAGGGGTTTGAAGAATTCTTTGTCTGTTGAAGTTTTCAATGATTTAATTCTGTTGTTTAAAGAACTAGAAGGCCTCCCGCAATTTTTACTGCAGTTTCTCGCTCCAGTGGTCAGCTAAGTTTTCAGGTGTTTGGGTACCTAGGTAAACCAGGGTAGCACGAATCCAGACAATTATAATCCACGCAGAAACGGTGCCAAAATAATGAGACTCTCATTTCATTTCTCCATTTTCATAGAAAGAAACCAGGTTATCAAAGACAGGGCATGCTCAGTAATTTAGGCCTAAGAAATTTGACATTGAGAAACAGTGTAGGGAGAAATAAATTTCCCCAAACATTCAGAGAAGCACTCTCTCGAGACCTCAGTCTGCTCACAGAGCATAGTACCTGCACGTAGTAGGTGTGCGTGAACAAACAGAGGAGTGGGTGAAACGTATTTGCACATGTGCGTGACTTCAGAGAATAACTAGAATGACTGAATTCTGAAAACAGCTTGAAATTAGCTGGATGTTAAAGGTGAAGGGAGAAACTCTGTACCTAGAGCAATTTGGCACCTCTCAGAGTAACCGTGTGACAAGGGTTTTATTTGGAGCAGTTTGAGGAATCCAACCTTTTCCTCCCTATAGTCATGGCCACTGGGAGGCCCAAGTAGGGCAGGGAATAGGTGACGCATCAAAAAAAAATTTTTCCCCTTTTTCTTCATCTTCTTAGAGTTTTCCGTTCTCATCACTACATATGTGGCCACTTTTAGAAAACTCTTTTGAGTTCGTAAGTAGCATCTTCCAGAATTCAAAGGCAAAAAGGACCGGGATTCCCAGTTTCCAACTGGATCCTCATCAGTTTAAAGAAATGAATTTTCTCTAAAAATTCACCTAGATTTTCCGGTGACTAAGGTGTTTCTAGGTCTGAGGAACACTCTTTGCAAAGCTTCCCTTCATAGGTCTCAGATTATAACGATTCCACTTAGCACACTGGCTTGGAGGTGGCACAGTAATTTACAAATGAACTTTGCTAACTTACAAACCAGCAGTGGACTGAAACAAGGAGAATTCAAATTTTATTTTTTAAAAACATCAAAGTAGGCATGCCTATACGACCAGCACTCATTAATGTTAAGTAAAGGGTAACTTGTTAAACTTTAAAATGGCGAAGGTCAGTTGAGCATCGCAGGACTGTCAACATGATAGTAACTCGGCATCTTTAAAATAAAAATCAACACTAGCCGTATGCAAGCTTCCCTGAATCAGCATCTCTTCCAGCTTTACCGTGTGTACACAGGACACCTCACTGCCCTGAAATCTGTTTTCCTTAAGTCAGTTCCTTTGCCCTGTGTATTCATTGCTTCCTTAAGAAGTTCTAGAACCATTTTGACAAATCCCACTGCTTATGAAAGGGAGTCCCAGTACGGCATTTCCATATTATATGAAAAAAGTGCCCGAGTAAGAAATTAAGGAATAAAATGACTGGAAATCTAGGAAGTCTCATGGAAGTCCCAGTGGCCAGATCCGACAGCTTTTGTGAACTCAGAGCAGTCTTGCATCTCATTTCACACGCGCCTCATTTGCTGCTGAATCTTTCATAGTTCTTTAAAACAAAACTATTATACTGGGTCTAAAGCCAGGATGAACACTTACTAATGAGTCTATATCCCAAAAATTAGATTTAAAATTTTAATCTTGACTGACTGTTACGTGTAACCTAAGTCCAATAAGGGTCTCTATTTAAAAAAAAAAAGTCTGAAGCGTTATGCAGCTTTGGCATAGGCAGAGAAAGTGCTGATTTCCTATGCAATTATGAGCTCCCATTCCCCCCTCTTTCGGAAAATTAACATATTATGTAAATTATTTTACAGATATGGTGCAGATATCATTAATAAAACATGAAAGTGGGATCTGTGTTCCCAATTAGCATTTTCATTGTGTTTCCAGTCCAGTCTTGGCTTACAGCTTTCTCTACCTTGTGAAAAACTGTGTCGCCGTCATCAGAAACCTTCTCTACTTAATAATTTCAGCATGAAAAGTGTCTATGCTGAAGAGCTGGTTGAGGAGGTCAGATGAAGGGTGAGGGAGGGGACCGAGGGAGGAAAGTCTCCCCAGCCTATCCTGGTCTCTACACTCTTTGCAAAGCCACTTGTGCACTCCTCATGCTTTCTGGCTGACGACATTACGGGCCTGTTTATGGACTCTCTGAGCAGAAGGTCGACTTTAGATACGGGAGAGTTGACTCTCTCCTAGTCAGTTGAAATATTGTTTGGTGGCTGGATTCAGAATTGTCAGCACAGCGGGGTTTGACCTTCCACGATTTGTTCTCGGGTATTTGTTTTTGAACAGGCGATGCGAGTTTTCTGTTTCAGGAGCGAGGTCTCTGGTAGGCCACTGCGGAACAAGTATTCGTTTCTGCTGTTGCGGACATTTAAAACCAAAGATGCTTACTTCAAAGCAGCCCTCATCTCTCTGTCAATAGGCACATACTGCTTCAAAGGAAAAGCAGTTTTTTTAAAAATACCGGTGGTGTAGTAAGTGTCATACGTCTTAACGAGGCGTCCCATAGATGAAGCAATGCTGATAAACTGCACAGAAACCATGGGAGGAAAATTACTTTGGAAGTTACCTCCCAAGCATGCATTCTAAAATTAATTTCTCAGCCTAGTGGAAACAATACTGCTAATAATTAAAAGGTGCGTGTTATCAGGGGGCCAAATAAGAAAGGAATTTACATCTCTTAGCTCAGATCAACTCGGATGAAATTATGTAGATTATTCGGCAAGAAAGCGGCCCGGCTGTTGCCTCCATTAACTAGATTAGGGAGGGAATGTGGTGGCAACTGAGGGCTGGGGGTGAATGAACAAAAGCCAGGCGTCTGACAACCCAGCCCAGCTGCAGCACTGAACGCACGCAAGGACTGTTGACTCTGCCTTGCTCTCTGAGCTCCAGAGAGAAAAGGTGGGCCTAGCTACGGACAAAATGCCTGTCTCCTCTCAGGTCTCGGAATTCCCATTTTTGTTGTCAATCACAAGTAACCCTTTGCGATGCCGTCAGCAGCTCATAGGTGAGGACACACCTGTGAAACCCTCAGTTGCCCAACAGGTAAATTTCAAGCAAAAAGAACACATCTGACCCACACCTGCCGCCAGTGTCCCGTTCACCACGTCTTACAACACTCTGAGGATGCAGCGGCCCTGCACTCTCTCCCCCTCACACTCTCCCTGAGACTCGAGCTGCATTTAGTTTTCAAATATTTAACTGTAACCTGTTTAATATTTAGTAAGTCTAAAGGAATAAAAGATGAATTATTGAAGAGATTAATGTTTTTAAAGCCAAAAAAAAGTCACAGCCATGCAGCTTTGTTTCAAAAACTCATTTCACAGGCATTAATTTTTTAATAAAATACTGATTGTGCGATGAAGTACAGTATTTCTAATAAGCCCCAACGTTCAGTGGGAAGGGCGTTCTTATTTTCTTGGGCTAAATGCAGTCTGAGTTGAATTCTCTCCTATGCAGTTCCAGAAACTATTGAAAAAAATCGAAAGGGGTAGACTCTCCATTTTTCTCCTAATTTGTAACCTGAGTGAACATTTGAAACCCTATGATACTGGAAACCTCCCTTGTGAAGGGGAGGATGTATCTTTTCAGACCATAATTCAGCAGACAAAGGGATCACCGTTAGGAATTGTGTTTTCTGGGGGCAAGAGGAGAGGGAGGGAGCCAGGGTGGTGAATTCAAGCAGAATCAATAGGTGGGGCTTTGTTAATAGAGAAATCTAGCGCAGGAGCCAGCACAGATGGCGGAGTGGGGGAGGGGTGGGCATCTGGGAGGGAAGAGAAGGATGGTGGCTAATCTCTCCCCCCACCTTTTTCTTCTTATAGATGTAATTTGCAATATCATCTTGTATTTTCTTTTGTATCTGTGGTTGAGAAAAGGCCTGATCCTTGCATCCACCATTGCACCTCACAGGCACTCCTTAGTAATGCTTCTCAGGGAGTGGGTATTTTCAGCAGTATGTGGAAGTAATTTTAGAGAAGGCTCCATTGCATATTGTCTTAAAATGAATATTATAGACAGAGGCATAAAAGGAAGGCAAGTGAACCAGCTGTGATTTGGAGAACATTGACAGAATTGAGACTAGAAAACATTGTCACTGGGAGAAATTTTCGAGGTTATAAAATCAGACTGGAAAAGAGGGAGAGAGAACCTCGGATCCAGAAAAGAGGTTAAATTGTTTTAACTGGAAAAGGAGAAAAGAGTAAGTCCTCATGGCACACACTGCAAAGTGCACTCTCTGCTTAGTGACAGTTCGTGGGGATTGATGCCCACCCCATTGCAGGCAGCATTTGTCAAGTTTACAAGTCCTCCTGAAGCTCAGAAGCAAAGGTAGCTGACTGGTGAGGGTCTTCTTCAGGAAGGGACTGGATCCTGTGCCCCTGGGCTGAGAGGCTCCAACTATCCCAGACGAGAGAGCTTCTGTGCTCTTGGGGACACCATAGCCTGCGCTGCTCTTAAGAATCTTTTAGAAGTGCTGAGAGCCATGTCTGTGTTATTCCTAAGACAGCGCTAGGTACCGGGTGGTGGACATTACATTGGTGAGAGAGAGAAAAAAGACAGGATAGCTCTGGAAAAGTGGGAAGTGACTTTCGAGAGATTCTATTTCAACAAGCTGGATGCATTTCTTTTGTGTTTATACTTTTGAAGGAATGGAAATTAGCTGCTAAGGTGGAGGGCAGTTGTAGTTTCAGACAGAAACACACCCTCCTGTGCTTAGCTTTTCACTGAGAAGATTCAAGACAGTGAAAACTCTTTTTTAAAAACATCAATACCTTCTATTTACAGAGCTTGCAAAAATAGTTTGAAGTCCAAAGCAATAATAGCCAATGCTTTAAAACTCTACACCTGCAAAATAAACTTATAAAGATCTTTAAAAACTTAGGTCAAAGGTCCAGAAATGTCTTTCTGAGTCTGCTGTCTCAAGTTTGTTTTGTTTTGTACACATGGAGGTAGGTATTTTAAATGACTCATGAGGCAGTTTTTATGGCAACTCTTACAATCTGATCTGACCTAACCTACATTTTTGCTTGAGATAGATTTCTAGAGATTTTTTTGATGATTGCTTTGGTCAGTCATGTATTTTATTTTCCTGTGGTGCAACTTGTGTATTTTAGAGAAAGGAAATTCTCCCAGGATAAGGATTATGTTATGAGAAATCGCTCATTGCAAATGTTTGTGACTAGTTTTAGATTTGCATAAATCTTTTCAAGCAACAGCATTTTACTTGAAGATTATCAAGACTTTCAATCAAATAAAATGTTTTTCCATTTTTGGGGGGTAAAGGTAGCAAGATTGGGGAGATTTTTCATACAAAGCCCTTGTTACAACACACACACATACGTCCTTGTTTTTATAAAATAGTTTATTTTTAAAAATCTTTGGGAAGCCTTAAGGTGCTTGATGGGTTTGTCTTACCTGGATGTGCCCATTGTGAGTCTGCTCATGCACAGACAGAATCAAGAACCCACTTTCGTCACGCTGAGCCCTGACCGTCATGTGACACAGACACCACACCACATGTTTCCGCTTCCGCAGCTCTCCACGCAAATCCCCACGACTCTCAACAGATGGCCTCCTCTCCAAATTTACGGAGATGAACATTCCAGGTTATCTGCTCTTCTGCGTTCTCCTCCACTGATTTTCGCCTTTCTTAGTTGCATCCTCTTCACGCATCCTTTCCTGTCCAGCTAGGAGCATACCCCTCTCCAAGGGTGGCCGTCTCTGTCCTGTTGTCCATGTTGCCCCTAACCTTCTCCACAAGGCCTACCGTGTGCAAACGCATGCCCCATTTCACCACCACCACTCAATCCTTAACCATGTGCTATTTGACCTCTAGCCCCACAGCTTAATTGAAACTCCTCGTGAAAATCATTAATATGCTTAAAATCCTCTGGTGCTGTTTTCCCTCTTTCTTCCTTGGCTTCCTCTGTCCTCCCTTCAGCCCTCAGTTTCACGTCCCACACCCATTGCTGTCCAACTCCCACCTCCATCACTGTGCTGAAACTTCTCAGGGACCCAGATCCAATGGACTGTTCCCCTGATGTGGGAGTGGGTGACAGAGTGTGGCCTGACCCCAGGTGAAAGACTTCCACCGTGCTGAGCCATCACCTCCCTCTGCCTCCATGACCCCAGATGGGCGTTTTCCACCTGTCTCAGGATAGCCATCTCCATCTGTTTTGCTTAGTCTTCTCTTCCTTCTTGAACAATAAATATGAGCATTTATTGCCCGTTCCCTCTTCGTTTCTCAGCCCATCTATTTAGAGTCAGGGATGGGCATCTACAGGGCACCTGTGCTCAGTCTCGGAGGTGTTGATGCCATGCAAGCTGTGCAATCCTGCCTCAGTGAGACACGCCAATAAGAAAACGGTCCCTCAGGCTGTAGCGAGAGAGAAGTGCTATAACCGGCGTACAGAGCACGTGGGAGCACTAAACGGTACCGGCAGAAAGGGGAAGGGAGGAGGGATTTTTTTTGTCTCTTTCACAGGGACAAAAAGAGCGCTGTCTTCTAGGATCTCCAGGGCACTCAGTGTGGCTGGAGCAAGAGGGGAAGGTCAAGAGCGGAGTGGACAAGGCAGAAGACCGGGTGCAGACAAGATTGGGGTGCATTTTACACAGCTTTTAAAGCAGGTGGTACTTTAGCCTGGGTCACTGAAAGGTTTTTAAGCAAAGGAGTGAAATAATCCTATGTACATTTTAGAGCTTGGACTCTGATAGCTGTGTAGAAAACAGGCTGGAAGGATCCAAGTGAGAAAGCAGGCCAAGAAGGCAAGAGGCAGTTTGAAAACTTGCAGTAAAGTAAGCAGAAGAGGGTCGTCAGAATCAGCATCATGGAGCCAAGAGGCCCACTAGTAATTTTTCACTACTAGTTATGCTGGCAAAATTGGTCAGTCTTTACTGGTAACTTTGATAGAAAAACCCCAGGGTGGGTTCTGATTTGCCTGCATTTGGTCCTGTGGTGAGAGTGGAGTCACTTTGATGGAACAGCCCGCAGTGTGGCTGAGCTGTGCTAGGGGGCAATGTCAGTCGTGTCTCTACCACATGGAAAGTGCTTCCTTCAGAAGAGTTCTTCTGTTAGCAGAAGAAGAGGAAACAATGCTGGGAAATCTAAAGCAAAGTATATCTGTGACGTATCTTTTTTCAATCAGAAGCACTTCTCCTGAGTTTCTGGTTGGCTGCATGAAGATGTAAATATAAATGAAGGGATCTGTCAAAAAATGAATTTATAATCTTCTCAGTGAGAATCTACAAAAGGTTTTTCCACAAAATTTTTGAAGCCAATATAAATAAATGCATCCACACCACACCACACGGTTCCGTGACTGTGTGCATAGCTGTATCTGCAAATTCCAAAAGTCAGATGCCTTCCTCCCTCAGAGCAGAACTTTTCTAACTTCTGAGAGCTTTCTAGAAACAAAGGCTCCTTTTGCCCCAACGCTCTTCCATCTCTAGAAGAGAGTGTGATCGTCATCATACTTACCAATCCTTTTAAGTTTTTTGCTTTGCTTTGTGAACTCCCAAACTTGTTCATGGGGTGGCAGCAGAAAGAGGAAGTGGGAAGAAGAGAAGAAATCTTCAATAACAAAAGTTGTCTGAAAGTGCAAGCTTGTGTAATATAGCGGTAGGAGTGGGAAGCATCAGTTTTACCTTCATTCCACCAATAATATTTGAGCCCCTCGTCTATTCCAGTGCTTTCCAGGCTACAGATACAGAAATAGTGAAAGGTCATCTGCTATCATGAAATTCACTTCTAAGGTGACAAACCTGTACATTCTCAATTATAGTACAACACCAAGTGCTTTGAAAGAGGACCAAGAGAAAAAAAGTTCATGAAAAATCTTTGTAAGTCCCAATCCAGGAATCTGTTTGTTATAAACATGTATTGAGCTGTGGGAGAAAAATAATAACAGTTATACATAATAAATGAGTAAAACGATGCTTTATGTTACATGACGTACAAATCACTTTAAGTCAAACTACCTCATTTGGTTGGTACATGTGTGAGAAAGGACAGCTTTGGGGGCCACCAGTAGTTCATTTACCTATTTCCCATATTTCTGACACTAAGGCAGATGTTGGGATTCTGGAAATGCATCAGTCATGGTTCCTACCATCAGAGAACTCATAGTCTGTCGAAAGAGAGAGAGACAGAGGGTGAGAGAGAGACCCACTAACTAAAACCTAATGTGACATGTATTACAGAAGTCACAGTACAATGTGATGTGTGTGATAACAGACACATGCAGAAGCATCCTGGTCCATGAAGGGGAGAGCACTTGCCTTTGCTTAGACCATACAGAAGATCATTTAGTGGAATTTGACCTTGAAGATTGAGTGAGTGTTCATGAGACGTGTTCCCCCTCCTTGAGAAGGGGAACTCGAGCCTAACACCAGAAAACACCAGAACCTACCTTTGAGGGAGACTCAATGGGTAGGAAGTCTTCAGATGCGGATGTCTCTGAACGCGTTGGTTGAGAATGTACAAGTCTGTTGAATCAATATATGGAAACTAATATAACGTTCTATGTCAATTATATCTCAATAAAAACAAAACAAAACAAACAACAGATCTTCATCTTAGCCATATTTATCAAGCAGAAGATTGCAGCAATTTTGGTGCGGTTTAGGAGGCAGAATTCCTTCATGCTCTTGCCTCACTTGGAGGGTCCCTGCTGACGTTGCCACGCTCACTAAGGTCCACAGCTGAATGTGAAACCAAACTCTTTTACAGAAAGCTGGGCAAGCCCACTATTCTCCCCAGTATCTGGAGAAAGCTGAATTTGACAATTTGAGTTAATGGCTGAGCAAAGTTAGGAGACTTAAGCAAGGCTTTTTGCTTCCTCCTCCTCCGTCTCTGAAACCAGCTTCAGGGCAGCCACCCAGCACATAGGGCATCACAGCGAGCCGGCGCTAAGAGGCCAGCCTCGATCTGCTTACTGAAGATCTTCTCATCTGTAAATGCCAAGTGATCGGGCCGCCTGCCAAAATGATTTCACGAAAAAGAGGAAGAAGAGTGGCTGATGGGTGTCTGTGTGCTCCCGATAAGGCACAGCCCCCCTGCCCACTAGTAGAGCCAGGCCTGAAAGTCCAACCCATCAGATAGAGTTTTGTCCACCTGTGGCATGTGGTAGGGTGGCTCAGGAGGGGCTGTGAGTGTGTGTGAGTATAGGTGCATGTGCGTGGGTGTGTGTGACAGACAGAGATAGAGAACAAGAGAGGGGACTTTGAGCCAAAATTCCATCCTCCTTTGGGCAGACCTAGAGGAGGAACAGACTCGAGCCCCTGCCTCAAACCACACTTTGGGCAGGGATGAAGGGGATGAAGAAGAAAATGCGAGGACTGGATTTCTATAAATATGTTATTCTGCCCTCGGGGAGCTAAGAGTCTAGACAGGAGCAGCATTTATGAAATAAAATGATCATTAATAATACAAATTAGCATTATAGATGAGTTGGAGAGAGCAAGAACACTGAGCAGGTGACATCAAGGACAGTCTCATGTCAGAGGCAGGATTTTAATTTAAATTTGTGATGGATTTTGTTTTAATAAACAGAGTGAGAATGACTTTTTAGATAGGTGAACCTGAAGCAATATTAAATGTTCAACTTCTTACCTGGTTATTCACTAAATCCTCTGATTTGGGGGTTAGGAAGTTGTGACAATAGCCAGGTAGCCTGATAATTTCACATAAAACACTTCTTCCTGTTTTATAGAACAAAATGTAGGTTTTACAGAAGAAATCAAGGAATAGAACTTCATCGATTGTCACTCCTCCTCTACTTAATGGCTCTGTATTTTAGATTCATGGCAATCATGTCAGCTGTTACACAAATAACGAATAGCTTTCTTGTCTTTAACCACTTTAGTTTCTGAAGGTAAAGCTAGAATTAGAAATGTTAGAAGAAATATTCCCCAAGTATTGTGGGAAGACACCTCCTCATCCTACTGCAGATAAAGCACCTTGTTGATGCCTAGATCCTGGAGGTACAGACTTCTCTCATACGATAATCCAGAGGATGACTACAGCCACAAAGGATGCGGAGGAAGACTTGTCCATTGTGAAGATTCCAGGCATGGCGTTGGGGATTTTTTTAACCTCAGATCAAAGTGTGTGGAATTAAGGAAACTGGCCTTCATCACTGTCCTCCAGTATCCCACCATCGTGGCCACTGTCAGTATTTTCATTTTACAGATGAGAAAAAAATCCAAGGCTTCTTGGAAATTCACCCAATTAGTGACTGAGCGTTTTCTTTAAACTCCATCTTTCTATCTCCATGTCCAGCTCCAGCAGCAAAGGATAGAGGATGTGGACCCAGAAGCAAAGTCAATCCCATTTAACTCTTGCCCACCGATGCCTCACAAGCTTCCTCTCTTCCCTGACTATGTGCCCGAACATTTCATGTTAAGATATTTCCATCTTTATGGAGCTATGAAAAGAGCACTTTCCCAGAATACATTTATTAATTACATGATCTTCCAGAAGTCATTCTTCCTCCCTCTGCCTCACTTCTCCATTTGTACACATCAGGAATGATAACATTTACTTTGAGTAGAATTATGATGATGTGCAGGTAATTTTATAATATAGATTGTTCAAATGCATATTTTAAAATACACTTTTATATTACTCAAACCCTGTTTATTGAGTGTCTAGTATGGGCCAGGAATAATGCTAGCCAAGGTGTAAGAGTGAACATAACAGATTCTTTTCTTCTTTCATGGAGTTTAAAATTAAATAGAGGAGGCAGAGATAAAACATTTACGTAGACAGAAAAACAAGCACGTTCTGAATAGGGTGCATTGAGGAAGATTAGCAGGGGTGTCCAATTTGATTTTCAGTATCAGGCCAGTCCTCTTTGAGGAAGTTACCTTTAAGCTGAGAAGCAAAGGATGGTTTGGATAGATCCAAGCAAAGGGAGGGAGATGGTACATTCCAGAGAGATGGGAACCGCATGTGGCTGAAGCAAAGCAAGCAGCGGCAGCTGTGGGTGTGGTGCACATCCTAAAGGGCTTTATTTTAAAAGCAAAGGGAAGCCACTTGATGATCTGGTTATAGCATAACCCGTCTCTCCTAGATTGTAAACTCTGTGATGCTGGAAACCAAAATAAGCATGTTGTTGCCTCTCCGGGAGCTGCAGACACTGTGATTTGTTAACTAAATATTTGCTAACTAGAATGTCTTAAATGACAGAGAGCAAAAGTACGTTATGAGGTGTTTTTCTCAAGCTTTGCTGCAACTTGAAAGGCCCTTGAGCTTCACGAATAATAGAATATTAACTTTGTTCCATTAAAATAGGTATGTTTTGAAAACTAGAGGAAAATACTTCACCCAATATAGTCCATGTGTATATTTGAGGAATGACGAATAACACAATGTATCTCATTTCTTTCTTTTTGAAATGCTTCATATTTGTTTTTTCTTATTCCCTTTGGGTTTTTCAGGATATTCCCATGATGCTGGTGAATGTCTCACGTAGCTCTTGGCTGTCATTTCACAGAAGGGAAAACAAACAGAAAGACCTCCAGGTAATTGTCTCCACATTCTGGACAGGGGTCAGTAGCTGTCCCGTAATCCTGCGCTCTTAGACTCGCAGACACCAGACCCGTGATGAATGTTTCATTTCATTGCTTATACTGTGAGCAGTGGGGTGTCGTCTCTGTGCACCCCAGAAGAGTCTTGGTGTCCTTACTTCTGCTACATTTATTAACGGCTTTTTATACCAGAGAATGATCACTTGACATCTCCTTCCACAAAAGGATCTGTAAAAATTGAAATGCTCAGATTCTCATTATGTCTTATATATGGTTTCTCAAGGCGTTTTTTGATGAATATATCCTTTTGTAAATTCATTATTATGACAATTAGGCGAAAAAATGGATTTAACACAAAATTCTCTCAGAGTAGTCTCTTAATTCTCTCAACTGAGTCTATTTTTCTCTGTTTTGAGTGAAAAATGCTGAGGGATTACTTTATTTTCATTTAAGCCATCACCCCCATGTGAGAAATGCCTTATAGGAATATTTTGTAGTGTTATCACTCAGGGAAGGGGAGTTTTTTGGGGGAGACAGTAAGGTGGTACAGAAGAAACTTGAACTTTCTGTAGTGCTAGGAATTCAGGGGAATCCTGGAGCCTTTTGTGTTAGCGAAAGCAGAGTGGAAATATTCACTTGATAAACATGAATCGAATGCCCATGAGGACCCAGCAGTGAACAGAACACAAGCCCTTCCTGATGCAGGTCTGCCTCTGCGTGTGGACTCGGGGACCCACGTGAACTGGTGAAAGGCACTTGGCTGGTCACCCTTGTCGGGTTCTGCATCTGTGGTGACTGGAAGTGGGAAGGGTGATGGTTTTCCTCCCTGTGAGGTTACCACCATTAATAGGGCATCATGAAAGCAACTCGCGGGCCAAATTCCACCACGTGCCCCAACTTTCATTATCAAGTAGGCACAGAAGCAGCGAAGCAACCTTTCCTGTGCATTTGGTGAGGTCCCCACTTCATGTTCTTTCAGGCACTCCACCAAGTATTTTGTGTGAAAAGAAAAATGCAACCTCATTCTGTCGACTGGATCTGCTAGCCTAGTGGTCTTCAAACATTTCTGCTCTAGTGTTCCCTAAAAGAATTCGGAAGAGCTGTGTGCTTCCTCACACAGTTAAGTTGAAAATGAGAATTTCATCGCAAGTTGAATAGTTGCCTGATTGAACTTTCTATTATAGTGTGTATTGATATATATTTGTTCTAAACCTAGTTTTGTTAAAACCTTAGAGCTGTAGGTTTTTTCTATCACATTCACGTAAAATGATTATCAAGTAATCTAACAGAACGAGCCAATCCTCAAGGTCAGGCTGATTTGCTAAAGCAGACTTACTTTCTGTCTGAAAAAGCCTGACTTGCTTTTTCACTTCAACTAAATGTGTCCCCGTGACAACCATGTTGCTCCGGGTTCCTTCCGAAGGTGGGTTGGTAGGACACACATCGGCAGTGGAGCTGCCATGAGTTTGTCACCCAGTGATGTAAGGTGCTGCCCCTCAGTCTATCTTTCCTAAGCTTTCTTTGCTTCTTGACAAGGAGTCTGATTGTCATGTCATCCCTTTGCTTGGTGCCAGAGGACTTTCCCTCCCACCCCCATGCCAGTCCAGTCAGGACAGGTGTGTATGACTCTGGTAAAGTGGGAGACGAGACAGGCAAATGTGAGGGGGATTATGAGGAGGGACAGGATGCCATTTCAAGCTAAAGGAAAGAGAATCTATGCAAAGTAAGGATCCTAAAAGTGATCCCATTATAATCGTTGCTCCCCACACACCACCCACGAGTCTTCTACACCCAGGGGTCCGTGCCCTCCAGTTTGAGGACTGCTTGCCAATGACGGCTCTGGTGTAAATATAACAAGGCACCTCCGTAAACGACAAGAAATGGCAAATGCCCTGGAGAGGGGAGGAAGACCAGTTTGATTTTTGATGTTCTGTTGATATGTGACTTTCAACATTGGAGTGGGGATGTTCTGTGAGCACCTGGACCTTGTGGTTGGCCTCTGGCCCACTGAATCCTCCTTCCAGCTTGCTTCCATGGGCAACTCACCTACTTCTCTCTGAGAGAGTCCTTCCCCTTGTGTACTCAATCCCATTCACTCCATTTTCCTCACGGATATCTCTCCCGCAGTGTTCCACCATCTTCATCCACAATTTCCTCCTATTCTCTGCAACAATCTCATCATATAAACAGGCTGTAATTTCTCCCATCTAAAAACAAACACATAAACCAACCGTCTCTTGATTCCATTTCCCCTCCAGATGCCCTCCCATTTATTTGTTTCCCTTTGTAGCAACACTCTTCAGAAGAGTTGCTTCTACACTTGTGTCCAAATTCACTCCTTCCATCCACTCTCAAACACACCCCAATCATATTTTCATGTCCACTTCTACACAAAACCACTCTTGTCAAGGCCCTCAATGACCTCCCTAATTCTTAATCCTTGGGTCACTTGACCCATCAACAATATTTAATGTATTTGGTCCTTTCCTCTGCCTTGGTGATTCCAGCACACTAGATTTTCTCATCTCCCTTCTTATGTCACTGCCTGTCCCTTTCAGTCTCCTGTGGTGGCCATTTCTCTTCTCCTAGCCTTCTTAGTGTTTGAATGTCCAACGACAGAGGTCTTGACCCTCTTCTCTTCTAGGTCACCACTCATTTTCCCAGTAGTTCTCATCCAGTCTCAAGGCTTAAAATACCATTGCCATGCTCAACACCCTCTCTTTCCCAATCCCAACGTTGTTCAACCAGCTGTCTTTCAGCATCTCCACTTGCCTGTCTCTTAGCACTTCAAACTCAACACATCCAGTGCTGACTTGATCTGCCCCTCGTCCACTAGCCCCTGCATGTTTTTGGTTCTGCCCTCAGAAAATTGTGTGTCCAATATCCAGACACTTCTCACTGCTCCCCAGCTGCCCCTGCCTCAAGCCCTCATAGACTCTTGCTGGGTCACTGGGATAACCCCCTAACTGCTCTGCCTTAGTTTACTCTTGCTCTCTTATTCTCAACACAATATCTAGATTGTCCTCTTTAAAACACCGCAGGTTAAGGCCTTTGATTGCTCAAAACCTGCAGAGCCTCACCATTTTAATCAGCATTAAAGTCAGAGTTCTTATAATGGCCACAAATCCTACTAATCTGATCTCATCTTCAACAACACCCTCGCTACTGTTCACTCTGCTCCATCTGCACTGGCTTCCTTCTCGTTCTTTAAACACACCAGGAATTGCCTGCCTCAGGGCTTTTGTACTGCTTGGTTCCTCTGCCCAGAATATTCTTCCATCAGATAAACTTCAAGTCTTTGTCCTGATTTTACCTTCTCTATGAGACCTATCTGGATAACCTGTTTAAATTTATGCCATTCTGTCATTTCTTGTGCTGCCTTTCATCCTGCTCTACATTTCTTCTACTGTATTACTTGGCACTTTATAACATGCTCTATCATTTAATTGTCTCTTATGTTTAGTACTTATTGCTTACTTCCTTTGGAGAGAATGTCAGCTCAATGAGGGCAGAGAGCTACGTGTGCTGAGTAGCATTTATCCCAAGAACCAAGAACAGTGCCTGGCACAAAGTAGATAAAATAAACCAGTTGTTAGTATGAGAATGAGCATCAAAGGTAAGAAATAAAAGAAGAAGATAAATGCCAAATAACAAAACAGAAAATTTCTAAAAATGCCAGCATTAGATGGAGAAAGAGGTAACAGTGACGAACAACTGAGAAAAGCTCTTCTCCAGTGGTGGTGGATAACGAAGGCCTTGGAAGGAGTTTCTGGGGTTCAACATTATCAGTCAAGTTCAGGAGAGAAAGTGAGGAGTTAAGAATTGAGACTTGACGAGTAGCCTTGGGCAGGAAGAAGGCACTGTCACTCTTAGAGAGTTGAAGCGAAGAGTTCAATTGGACTTAGAGGCGCAGGCAGGCTCTCTAAAGACTAGTGCACATTCTGGAAACCAGAGGACTCAGAAATAAATACAACTCAGTTATCAGTGTCTAGAATGAGTGAAGTCGTCCTTCTCCACCTCATTTTCCCAATTTGTAAAGTGAGCATGCTCTTGGTTTCTTACTGCTTCCAGAGGACAGCAAGTTTAAAAGAGAGAGACGGAATGGCTCGGTGTCCCCGGTGAGGAGCTCTCTGAACGTGGGGTCTTGCAGTGATGGCCCAGCAGCCTTGCAGGAAGCACAGCTGGCCAGACCTGCATTGCAGGCTCGGCTTCCTTCTGACCTATCAAAATGCCTGCCTGTCAGCAAGACCTCCCCTGGTGCCCTGCATTTGCGGATCTGCATCTCACAATATTCACTGGCCCTCTTACAACAGACTGCCCAGTGATTAGAAAAGATGCTGTGGAAAAATGACTCATGTGGTCAAAGCCTGGCTTGAGTTCAGAAAATCCTTGAAAACTTTATATTCAGGAAGAATCTTGAGGGTGAAACCGAAGGAAGTATTTTTCTTCCTATAGAGAAAAAGAGGGCAGATCTCTCCCCAGCTTCTTAGTACTGATGCCTCAGGAACCCTTTTAAGTTACGTAAAATGCTACCTTTTTGAGAATAATTGCATATTTGCAAATATTTAAATACTGTACCTTTTCAATCGTTTAAAAGGTTTTGTTACCATCTGATTATCAATATGCATCTACTCAGTTTCTACCCTTTACCCTCCAATTGGAGATGAAAATGCCAATAAAATCTTCCTCTCAGCACTAGGGTTTGTATATTATGAGAGAGATGTGGCGTTTTCCCTCAGTCTTTGTCTCTTGCATTAATTCAATGATTTGTTGTTATCAAAATCCCACTACATGCCAGACATTTTCTCAGTGCTCTGGCACTCGAGGAAGGGCAAGTCACTTTCTCTGTCTTGGGGGACTGTAATGCAACTGCTGAAACAACACTGAGGAGAAATGAGAAACAGGGCATAGGCTACTGGACAAATCAAAGAGGACTTCCTGGAGGAAGGGAGACAGTCACTGAATGACACAGCTGAAAGGCACCAACCAAAGCTCTCACTGCAAATATGAAGAAAGAGAAGCAGAGAGAAGCTGTGGGATTTACCCAAAATGAAGGTAGAGGAAAGAGAGTCAGGATGGGCCAGTAGAAAAATTTTCAGTGCATATTTTTTAATGATACTGGAAACTATATACTGAGAGGAATATTGAAAGGAACAAAAAAGGATAGGAGAGAGAATCATCAGCTAACAGCCTGAGTTAGGGTACGGAAGACCAAATGGGCAGGTCGAGTTTTTCTCTCTGGTCCGAAGAAGGTGGAGACGGATCTAACAGAGCAGAGGACTTGAGATCTGATGTCATAGTGATGAGATGGCTTTGCTTCATCATTCGGCAGAGAGAGAGGAGGCCACAGCCTACTCATCCCTCTCCTCTGTTATCTTCAGCTGGTAATTCGCCTTGCCCTTGAATTCTCCTTCACACCATTATTCACACTGTCCTTGAGGGTCTCATTGCTGTCATCCAGTCCATGATCTCTTCATCCTCACACCTCCTGCCTGGTCCCCTGGTTCTTTCTCTAGCTGAAGGCAGCCAACCCTCCTTGACTAAGTGTTGGCAAGTGTTGATGTGGTTAAGCTGGTCATATCTTGTGTTCTTTCTGGGTACTTTTTCCCTCACTGACTTAAATTGTCGGACAAGTCTTCCTTTTTTATGTCCAGTGTTCTCACCTCTATCAAATTACTATCACCAAACACAGTTTTAATCAGGACATTCTCCAGCTCAAAAAACAAACACACACACTCTAAAGATTTATAATGTCAGGGATAAATTTCAGCCTCCTGGCTAGCCATTCAAGAGCCCCTGACACTTCGTCTTAAATCCCATTACTACCTCGTCTAATTGAGTGCATGAGTGTTACTCCGTGAGGGGTCAATAATGACTCTCTGCTGATTGTCTTAGGCTGCATGTTTTGTATTTTTTCTGTATCATTTTCCTACCTGGATTACCTTTTTTCCTTCTCATCAATTTCTGTCCAAATTCTACCACCCTTTCAACCACAAGTGCCCATCTCTTCTACAGAATCTCTCGGAATCCTTGCCCTTCTGAACCATTACTGATCATACTTCTACCTATGTTGCTTTGAAGTCACTCACCACAGCCTTCCTGTGTTGGAATTATTTCTCTTTTCTGTAGGTAAGCTCCTATAAATGAATCAGGTGCGTGAAATCTGGTATACAGAATGTAAGCCAAAATTGAGAAGAGTTTGAAAGACCAACTGATTAAATGAATGAGAAGATTACCCCTCCTGTGTCATCTGTACATGAGTTAAATGAGACCACTGCTGGACCACGATCATCCAGGGAGAATTTGGGGGTCGTCCTGTATTGCTGTATTGTCATGCATTCAGGTGTGTATCTGCTGAGGAGCAGATTTCAATAATATTGCAATGGATCACCATTTTCTTCTAGACACTAACTTACAAAATGGAGGCTTTTGTTTTTTGAATGCATTTCAAGATAGAAATAAAAAAGCCTTTCAACTGATTTTTAAAAAACTTTCTTTTTAAAAACTGTGCCAAGAGTTCAAATGACAGCATGTAGAGAAGGCATTACAAGAGCTCGTGGTAAACCAACTTAACACTCCAAGTTTCAGGGCCACTGTTTAAAAGCAGATTTTAGAAATTGGCCTCGCTCTTACCACTGGAGAGCAAAAGACACTAGTCAAAAACATATCAAAAAGGAACCAAATGTTCAGTCACAGGAAATCACCTTTTCCATGAAAGAATAAAATAAAAGCTTAAGGGTAAATTTATTCCTCAACTCAGGAACTAGAAATCCAGCTTCAAATGTACACAGTAGTTTCAAGCTCTGCTGAGCCAGAGTTATCCCATTAATTATGGATGACATTACGTTTTAAACAAATACAAATGGTTTTGCCCTCACCTTTAGAACCTCCTGAAGCAAACGCTTTATTCCCAATGGGAATCATTTTGTGCAGCTCAGGACCTTGAATTATTAGAAAAGCTGTAGTAATAGTATGCCATTAAAAAACAAAACGTTGTCTTGTTGATATCTGACTTCTGCTGTATTGTGTTTTGTTATGTAGTGGGAGGGAGCACAGGGGAGGAAGAACAGGGTTCTCTCTCCAATTACTGAAGATGACTCAACAGGCAGGATGATAAGGGAAAACATCGTCCCTGGCAAAGGATTGCACACATTCTGACATTTTCCCCTATTCTGGGCTCATGGCAGACATCACTGATGAATGAAAGCTTTTCCAATCAGCCCAAATGCAATGTAAGAATTTGTTAAGACGTTGTACTCCAGATAGCCACTACCATTGATGGAAGAAGCTCACCTGGCATCTCAGTGGTAGCTTATCAAAGTCAGTAAGTCTTTCTTCTGGGTTACTATGGGCTTGAATGGGTTGGTCTGGTCTATTCTATTCTTCTCTAACGTCCAAAGTGTTTTGAAAACTCTTTTTAGACTTTCCCTGCTGGACTGATGTGTGGCATACAGATGCCGAGACTCTGAGGTCTACACTTTTCTACAACCCGTTGTCCTTTTCCCACGTGCTAATCGCCCAGTTTGCCTCTCCAGTATCAACCTTCAGGCGGTGCCCCATGGGAAGGAAGGCACTGTCTCTATGAGAAGGTGTTATGCCTGCCATTGTTCACATGAGAAGTCATGAGATAGGAAGCTCAGTCTGCGGATGTGGGGTGGGGTCTTTTACCAATTGCCTACCATGGGGCCAGCTGAAGTGGCTTCTGGTTTCACATCTTGTCACTCACCTTCAGGTCTTCTCCACTTGGCTCACAAATCTCTCTTGACTATCTCTAGAGTAAGCATGGTTTAATGAAAAGGGATATGCGATCCAGAATCAAAAGTCCTAGAGCCAAATCCAATGTTTTAAACAAACGTGTGTTGAGAGCTTACTTTGTTTTAGACCCTGAACTTCAGCCTTTTACATTCATGATCTCATTTAACTGCACAACACCTCTAAAGCAGGTTCACTTATTACCATGTCTACTGAGATAAACATGGAGGGGAGCAGTGCGGCAGAAAGTCACAGGGAAGCAATGGAGAAGCTATGATTTGAAGTTCTAGACAACTCTGGAGATAATGCTCTCAATCAAGGTACTCAATTGTCCCTTGCCAACTGTGTGAACTTGGACAAATTAAGCAACACCTCAGGCCCACTATCTTCCCATCCAAGTTTCAATTTTCTCACATGAAAAAGTGAATGTGATAATAACAAACTCGGAGAATTATTTTGTTTGTCAAAAGAGATGTGGAAGTTCTCTGCAAGCATGAATGGCCCTAAAGAAGGTCATTTTCTGTTTTTATGAAGGAGGGAGGAGAACACAGTTTGGAAGAGGGAATTGGTGGGAAATAATGAAGACTTCACTGTGCCTGTCCTCAGAGCGTTCTTGCTGATGACATATAAGCAGCAGCAAGAGCTCAAGTTTTCTCTTCTTCCTGGGCCGTATGCCTGTGGGGCCGTCTGGCAGAGCAGCAATGACAGAAGCTCAACCTTAAAATACGTAAGATTGATATTAAAACAGAGAAGTTTATGTTACATACAGATGAATACATAAACCAGAAAGGGACCAAGAAAAGAAGGAAGGAAGAAAGAGAGCAAGAGAAGTCTCCAGTTCTGTGAAGTGATGGACTACAATCACAATGATAACAGAAGATGTGAGTTTCAAGACTTTGAGGGAAAATGTTATCAGTTCCTTATTGATTATGCTGATGGGGAGAAACCTATAGAGTGAGAATTTAGGCTTCAAAAATTCATCTCTTTTAAAAAGCAAGGAGGACCAGCCCCGTGGTCGAGTGGTCAAGTTCACGCGCTCCACTTTGGTGCTTGAGTGGCCCAGGGTTTTGCCGGTTTGGATCCTGGGCACGGACATGACGCTGCTCATCAAGTCATGCTGAGGTGGCGTCCCACATAGCAGAGCCAGAAGGACAGACAACTAGAATATACAACTATGTATTGAGGGGCTTAGGGGAGAAAAAGAAAAAAAAGAGAAGATTGACCACAGATGTTAGCTCAGGGGCCAATCTTTAAAAAGAAAAAAGAAAGAAAGAAAGAAAGTTTACAAGAATACTTGTAATACAAAATGAATAAAATCAATATGTAAGGTGATCAGGGTGAAGAGAAGAAAATAAAACAAGGCAAGGCAAGGCTGGGACACAGGAATGTATACCTTGTGGTCCACAGAGGTGGGAGGGAGGCAGCACATCTTGCTCCCAGCCTCCTAGCAGCCAAGTCAAAGATAAATACATGATTCACAATGTGATAAGATTAAACAGACAACAAATAAAGAGCAAGGCATGTGAACACTTCTTCTTCTGATATTTATATACAAGTGGAATTTCTCCCATGGGTCCTCAAAATTGGTATATGTGAAATTATGGGGATTTATACATTAAATGGTTTTAACAATAAGTTTTGGGAAGGTGATTCTTAAAATATCCATTAATGTGGAAAATCACAGCATTATGGTGCAGACATAGAGCCCTCTGATGGTGTGACTTGATTCAAGTGAGAACCAGAGGCATGGACTTCCCAGCCTCTCAGGGAAGTGAGTCGAGGGGGTCATTGCATATTCCTCTTCACCTGGTACCAGAGAAGTCGAGGGGCAGAACTGAACCCTAACTGTCAAATTCAGAGCCAGAACACACAGGGCTCAGAGACCCTGACATAGCGCAGATCCTGACCCACAGCTGCAAAAGGGATCTACTATCAAAGTAGTGTCGCTTTGTAGGACTGCATTCCACAGGGGCCACTTGGAGATGGGCATGGGGATTGACCATGAGCTGACTTCAGGCACAAAAGGAAGGCAAGGGTAAACAAAGAGGAAGCTTTTACAGCAAACGCTGCTACTCTTTCCTATAATCTTCAATAATCTATTGGCTAGTTGGGCTTCCTAACTAATTAACTATTCATTCAACTATTCCACAAATATTTATTGAGCCCACTTTGTCCCAGGACCCATGCTAGGCATTGGATTATGAGATCATCCCTAACTTCATGGAGCTTATACTATCTCAAAGAGGCTCAACACAACGTGTAGTCATATAAGATCAGGAAGTATAGGATGCCATGGGAGCAGAGGGCTAAGGAAAGTCTCCCAGGGCAAAATCATTGGAGGTGAGATTCAAAGATGACTAAGAATTCACCAAGTGAAGGTAGTGATGATAGACATAGGAGGAGAGCATGCCAGGCAGAAGGCTAGGAGTGTCTTACGTTTGTGGAAGTGAAAATATTCTACTATGCCTGGAAGATGCAGGGGTGGGGAAATGAGGATTAGCATAGAGAAATTTAGGCATGGAAAAGAAGAAAGAAGAGTATAAAAAAAGAAATAGAAAATAAGATAACTGATACATTGGTGCTATTCCTTTTATAAAAATTAAAAATTAATGGGAGTGGTTTAACATACCTTATTAAAAGAGAAAAACTCTCAGATTTTATATATATAAAAAAGTAAACTCCAACCATGTGTCACTAAGTCTAAAATTATATAAATGGAAAACATATACCTGGGAAAATGCAAAGAGAAAGGCAGGATGGCAGGAAGGGAGGAAGAAAGAAAGAAAAGGAAAGAAGTGGCAGAAATTTTATGCCTCAAAGCATAATTCAGGTACACATGAGAAGAAAAAAGAAAATATAGATTTGAAAAATACAAGTATAAGATGGAAATAAAATGGCATAGACTTCCCAAATGTTAAGAAAATTGGCTTCTTTCCTCTAGTGCTACCAGGTGAAATAATGCATAGTACGTAGCAACCAACTTTAACAGTAGTTCAAAATCAGATACAATGCTTTTGATTTTGGTTGTGTTTCTGTTCTGATTGTTTCTAATTGTAGTCATCACAGCTTGGGATATTTCTGTGCAATGCCTATTGATTTTCACACAGAGAAGAAATTTAAGGCAGAAATGAGTGACTTTGCTTTTAAAGAGTATAATGGAGTCAAAAGTCTTCCTTACACTCATTCCAGCAACAGGATTTAGAAATGCTTTTGGACTTAAGTGGTGAGCAATGCAACTTGGTTTGAGGGTCATCGTACTCTTTCCTAAGGGGTCTTTTGGGGACACCTCACTGTAGATGTTTTCAACTAACTGGTAGCCAGTGCAACAACCCTGAAGTCATGTGGACACAGGATGGAAAGTTTATACCTGAAAGATGGATGCATGAGTCAAGTTGAAATGATTCATACTAGGAGGACAGAGATGACACTGTGGAAAGGGGGAGCGTGATAGTGACTCAGTGGTAAAAGGTGAAAAAGTAGGCTTGGTGTGGATGGGATCGATTCGTCACCCACATTCCAGCTCATGGTGTTCCAGTTGGACACATGTGCACACATGCACACACAGCTCCGAAGGATGACTCCTACCTTGTTGACAGGGAGCGGAGCTCAGGATGCTTAAGGTCTTGTGTTGGTTATCCCCACATGAAAACGTTGTCTTGCAGAACTGATAGTAAATAACCAGGCCAAGAAATTAAATTAAGGCAGATCGATTTCATTCCACTGGGTCATAAACCTGGAATGCAATACGGTCGTAGGAAGAAAAAGCAGCCAAGATATCCGGACACTTGGCTTCGTATCCAGACTCTGGCACTACATAGCTGTGTGACCCTGGCCTCGGTTTCTGTATGTGTCTGGGGGAGGGAACGGTAGATGGTCTGGCTTTAATCTCCTGCTGTACTGCAGTTACAGATGCGGAGCAAGGTGTCCACTCCAGCCCTTTTGCAAAGAAGGCAGGAAATTATGCTGATGCTATCAAGAGTTGGTTATACATCATTTAAGGATTTCTGGCCTAGAGATAGGAGGAAGAAAGTGCTAGATGGGAGCACATTTACAAAGGGCTTAGGAAAGAGGCAGATAAATGTGCCCCCAGCCATGTACCAAGATATGGGTCAACCCTCCCCACGCAAGAGAAGTGCCCCCAAAGGGATCCAGAAAGCTGTCTCTTTTCATGCCCCAACTTAAAGCCCTTCCATGGCTTCCCAATTACCTTAAAATTAATGGGGTGAACAAGAAAGTTTTCAGAGAATCAACTCAAGGACCAGCTTGAAACTGAGATGACCCTGGGTCTCTGTGCTCTGCTGAGGGCCTGGGCTACTCGGAAGCGCAGCCCGGCATGAAGGCCATGGGCCTCTAACACTGAGACAATGACAGGGTTGGCCTGGTCCACGTCCTGGGTCGCCTCTAATCCCACGGTCCTCCTAACTCATCCTCTGGTTGTGGGGGCTTACTCACCAGTTTTTGACAGTCCTTCCTGCCTCAGGGGTTTGGCCAACTCTCCTCCCTTCTGCCTGGAATGATTTCACCATCTCCTGCACTCCCATTTGTGATCTCTCTCCGCTTTCCAGACAGCTAAACTGCCTCCAACTTTGGGAGGCCTTCTTTGACCCATATCCCCCTGGACTGATCAGTGATAAGCACTGAGTCAGCTGTAATAACATAGTTATATACAAATATGTGTGGTTATGTGTCTGCCTCTCGGGCCAGAATCACCACGAGGCAGGTACTGGTTTTATTCCCAGTTGAATTCCCAATCCCTAGCCTAGGGCTGTATGTAATAGACATTCAAATATGTGTTAAATAAATGAATAAACGCATCACTGCTCTTTGAAGGCTTTCTAGACTTCTGTTATGGGTTGAACTAGGTCTCCCAAAAAGCTGTGTTTGAGTCCTATCGCCCCAGTACCTGTGAATGTGACCTTATTTGGAAATAGGATCTTTGCAGATGATCAAGTGAAGACGAGATCGTTAGGGTGGGTCCTAACCCAATATGACTGCTATCTTTATAAAAAGGGGAACTCTGGACACAGACACGGACAGAGGGGAGACAATGTGAAGACAGGAGAAGACAGCCGTCTACAGTGCAAGGAGAGAGTCCTGGCACAGATCCTCCTCTTATGGCCCTCAGAAGGAACCAACCCTGCCGACACCCTGATTTCCAGACTTCCAGGCTCCAGAACCGTGACACAACAAATTTCTGTTATGAAAGGCCCCCAGGCTGGGGTGATTTGTTACGGCCACCCTAGGAAACTAAGAATGTTGAGCAACCCTCTCTTTGCCCTTCCTTTTGCCAGACAAGGGGGCAGTCCTCATTCAGACGGCAGGAGCTCGTGTCCGTGGGAAATTGTTCAGGACGATGAGCAATGGTCAGACTCGCTGCGCTGTGCTCTAAATATGGATACCGCACACATCAACAGTCACATCAGAGTGTGTTGAATAGTGAATAGCGTTTTATTCCACAGTCAGCTATCTGAGGGATTAGGGGAGAAAAAAAGGATTTTTTTTAAAAGATACGCTTTCCAGAAAATTTAGAAAAAAATTTTGAGAATGTCTAGCATCCTAGAAACATATATGAACATGTATAAATGTGTGTGTGTCTGTGGTTTCCTAGTGTTTGCTGTCTCCAAAGCAAAGAAACTTCAAATTGATGTTATAATGCACCACTGCAGAGCAAGTTGCACAGGTGTCAGGTCATCGCCAGTGAGTTCCTGGGTTTTAAAGCAACTCTCCCAGCATCAGAATATTTAGTAATATTATCTATCAGAAATCCAGGAAAAAACAACTATTGTGATGGTTTCAGTCTCTTTTTGGTTAGAATTGTAGATCTATGTAGCTTGATAAATGTCCTCAAGAACGAAGTTGAACCTGTGTACGTGTTAAAAAAAAAATTCTAGGTTCGCAGCAATTGTCCATCATGTGGGATTCTGCAGCAGAAACGGAGGGATGTCACCACGTGTGGTCTGGCAGACGAGCAGCATGTTTAGCACATGGTGTGAAAGCGCTCACCGACTTGTTGATAGATGTCTCTAGGGTTTGTCCCAGCAAGCAGACTGGAGTTCCACGGAGCCCCACTTCGCTCACCACGGGCAAGTCCCTTCACCCCACGCCTTTCAACCATCGGGGACTCCTTTTCCTTTTTACTTTAAATTCTCAACATTCGGTTATTTAGGAGAAAAACAAAATACAGTTAGAAATCCCACACCAAATCAAGAACGTATCCATGCCTTGTACTTGAACAAGAGACTAAGTCTTTTTTCCTCCCATTCTTCATCCCTCAATGAGGTTTGGAATTCTGCCTGCTGTCAGGGGGTATTTTAAATGCCATAGAATTGAGGATGTTGGAGATAAATGTGGTTAGCTCTACTATTCTGTGATACAGGTGTAAGCAAAGCTATATGGGAACAGAGAGGAAGGGCAAATAATTTTGCCTCAAATCTTTTTTTTTTTTTTTAAAGATTGGCACCTGGGCTAACAACTGTTGCCAATCTTTTTTTTTTTTTTTCTGCTTTATCTCCCAAACCCCACCCTGTACGCAGTTGTATATCTTAGTTGCACGTCCTTCTAGTTGTGGGATGTGGGACGCCACCTCAACGTGGCCTGACGAGCGGTGCCATGTCCTTGCCCAGGATCCGAACCCTGGGCCGCTGCAGCGGAGCGCACGAACTTAACCACTTGGCCACAGAGCCGGCCCACCTCCAATCTTATATATTCGTTATCTCCTTCTGCGTGTGTCGGGCCGGTCAGACAGTACCACCGCGATTGCTGACTGACAGAGACACAGGACTCGGAGCCGTGCTGGGCGCAGGGCTATAGCTGCCGCGTGTTGAACACAGGCCTCGCATCCAGGTGCTGGGCCCCGTCCTCTGCCTTTCGGGTCCTGCAGGATGAGAGGCAAGCTCAGCCTGTGAGTCTGCTCAGGAGAGTAAAATGAACGGCAGAAAAAGCTGGCACTGCTGTCGGGTGTAATTCATCCTTGTTCTGATTAGGCGATTGTTACATTCAATTGCACCACTGTCCTCTCTTTATTTCCTGAAGCCTTTGTCAGGATTTTTTATTTTTTCCTGAATCAATGAGCAACTGAGTTGAACAACAAATGCAAAAGTGGCACTAATTTTCCTACAATGTTTGAAAATGTTTACAGAGTCTTAATCTGTAAAGAATACCAAGAAGTCAAGGGTGTGAATATTTCAAATTCCTTCAAAATGTTCCTGTTGGTGAGGAGAAAAAAGACACAGCTTCGAAATTTCCAGAAAGTTTCCATTTCTAAATGCCTTCTGCTTTTTAAGTGATGCGAAGATAGGGAACAATTAACTGTTGATATATGTTCTGAAATCAGTCACTTATTAACAAGAATGCCCTTGGGAAAGTTATTTAACATCTCCAGGCTTCCATTTCACCTCATGTAAATGGAAATAATCAACTCTATTTATAGTTTATTAGCATCAAATGACATAAGACACGAAAAGTTCTCAGAATAGCACCAGCATATAGAAAAAACACGCTATTATTTTATCATTGCTCATATTGCTAAGGGCTTCACTCCAGAATCTAGTTTGATATTTCTTTTTCCCTCCTGCTTTGTTTTCGATGTTTTTATCCCATAATTGGGTTCTCTCACTGAAAGCTGACTTCCTCCCTGGATTCTGGACGGGACTATTAACATTCGTTACACTATTGGTACTCCTTTTCGTTCTGTTTAGTCAACCACTTTCAGCAGCCATATGCTTCCCCCAAAGAAAGGCAATTTATAACTAGATAAAATTGAAGAAAAATGTTTTCATGGCTCTTTCCAGACCAAATGACAGAAGGAGGGAGAAGAGCCTGCAGCAGTGCTAAGAAGGCCCTGTAGAAGGGGGCACCTGGGACTGTTGATAAGGAATAGACCCTGAGGACTCTGATCCCTCCAAGAGAAGGAGCCTGGAGAGCAGCAGCGAGTGGCTGGGCAGTGTGCATCCTCCAGCTGGTCGGCTGGCCAGGAAGCTCTTCCTAGGGTGCCACACGAGCCTTTGAAGACTGAGACAGTCTACCCTGACAGCATTCCCTGGCCAGGGCACGGGTCATCCCTCACACCCTTCTGGCTCCAGCTGTCCCAGGAATCCGGCATCCCCAGCCCAGTCCAGGCCAGCCTGTGGGCTTTCTGAGATGCACGTCCTGGCTTCCAGGAACCAGGGCTCCGGGAGGACAAGGCCTGGGTGCCCCCACTTGCTGGACAAGTTTCCTGCAAACCCTGACTCGGGCTGAAATGCAACAAAAGAGGAGAAAGTAAAGGCGTTTTGAGCTTGACTGGGGCATAAAGTGCTTGGCAACGTAAAACAATGGTTTTTTTTTCAGTACCGCTTGTTCAGTTCCTTCTCGAGGATAATAACCCCCTGAATATTCATGTGTAACCTTTCCAGCACTGTGTTTGGTGCTTATTCACGCTCTTGGTGTGGGTGCTGGTGACTCACACTGCCTGTTCCGGCCTCCTGATGTTCTTCTCCAAGCCCCCACTCCACGCGTATCCTCCCATGAATTCTCCACGGAGGGCTTTGTCAGTCGTTGTGGTTGTTCTGTTGTTTCTTTGGGACTTTGACAGGATATGCGCCTCCGCCAGGGGACCAGCTCATCTGAGCCTTCAGTGCCCTCCCTCCACAGCCCTGCTCATCACACTTTGCCGACCTCATCTCCGAGGAGAAGAGAGCCACCCCTGATTCCCAGTGGAGCTGGTCGTCACAGCTTCCTGCCTCTGTATCCACTTGTGGCAGGCAGAAGGATGCCCTCACCTTCCCGCCTCAAAATGTCTACTTCCCCAGAAGCTGTGACTGTGTGACCTTCCATGGCAAAAGGGACTTTGCAGATATAAATAGTTCAGGATTGAAGAAGGGTGAGGGGTTGGTCCTGGATTATCTGGGTGGGCCCAGTGTAATCACAAGGGTCCCTGTGAGCAAAAGGAGGAAGCAGGAGAGTCACCGTCACAGTGATGCAATGTGAAAAACACTCAACTAACCCTGGCTGGCTTTGAAGAAGGAGGAAGGTGCCACGAGCCAAGGAACACAGCAGCCTCTGGAAGCCGGAAGAGGCAGGGGAAGGGATTTTCTCCCAGAGCTTCCAGAAGGAACAAGATTTGCAGGCAGCTTGATTTTAGCCCAGTGAAACCCACTTCAGACTTCCAACCTTAATAAGTGAAAACTAATGACTTTTTGTTGTTTTAAAGCCACCAAGTTTGTGGCAATTTGCTACAGCAGCAACAGGAAACTAATACGTCACTTTATCACCTTTCAATGTTGCATTTCCAGTAGTATTTTCTTCACCTCTTGTAAAGTATATAGACAGTGTGATGATATAATTTATTATGCAAACCAGGACCCTTTCTTGGGCGTGAAGGAAGGCAGCATCAGTAATTATATGGAGACAACAAGCATGACTGAGAACGTTCTGCTCAAAGTGTGATGTGCTGTTGCCCTAGGAATACATGAGAGAAACATTCCTGATTCTAGTGTGTTATTTGGCTCAATTTTGCATGTTTGGCTATTGCTTGTGTGGAACGTTGTGAGATGAAAGAAGCAACAAGCAGACAAGTGACAATTGTGGGTGGTGGCCTTTCCTTATTGCTAAGCCGTCTCACTTCCATGCAATGACAGGCCATTTCTGCTTCTAGGAAGAGACTTTATCATCCTCTCCAGTCTTCTTTCCTAGTCGTCCTCACTCCTGATACCTTTGCTCAATGTTCAAAGAGACGACATTCACCTTGGAAGAGAAATGGGAGGAATGGAGCTGAGATAGCATTGAAGACTTGCCCAGGGAGGAAATTACAACATTCAAGGGGGAAATGTTTTTCCATGGTTCCTGCTCTGCACTGTTTCATCCTTCATCATATTCTAGCTCCATCATCCTAGAATTCCACATTCCATCATTCCTCTTCTTGTTCTTATCAATAATTTAAACATGAAAATAAAGCATCAATAGACCCCTTAGAAGAAAAAAATGACAATTAACTTGGGACATTGGTTCTGTCTCTGAATTCATTCCCGGATAGAGCACAAAAGTAAGAGAGTTGATGGAAATCTGAACATACACACAGTGAGAATTCCCTAGGGACTCAGACCTGCTGGTGTACCCACTGAATATGTGTTCAGAGAAGAGAATAGCACGCAGCTGACCAGTGCCACCCAATAAGAGAAAGAACACAGATGGAATAACTTTTGGCAGAGTCAGTAAAATTAATGGACAATACAGAGGTTAATTTAAAATAATAATAGTAACTGCTAGCACTTATTGAGACCTTAATATGTGTCAAGAACTGTTGTAAGCAGCTTTCCTACTTTATCTCATGTACTCTCTCCAGTAGCTCTAGGACACTGGTATTCATCTCTATTTTACGGGTGGAGGAAACGAAAGTAAAGAGTTAAGCATCTTGCTGAAAGTCACACAGCTGATAAGAGGCAGAGCTTCATTTCAGACCAGGAGGCCTAGGCTCAGAGCCCACAGATCTAAACTCAAAGAGATGAGTGACCATAATGGAAATATGAGACGGGACCACACCACCACCTAAAGCAAAATGAAACATTTTATATGGAAAATGTAACAATCAAAACAAAGAGCACAGTAAAAGGGCGATATAGCAGAATGGTTACAGCCAAAGTATGCAGAAGTGAGCTGGAAAATTAGGAGAAAATGTCTTGAAACACTTCTGATAGGGCTAAAGAGATGGAAAAATTCAAAAATGAAGATAAGAGAAATGGAGGAATGATGTTTAAGTGTCAAACTCCCCAGTAAAGGTCAATAAGTAGGAGAAAAACAATAAACAAGGGAGATAAGAATGACAGAGAACCCCCTTGTATTAAAGAAAGATGTAAGACCTCAGACTGAAAGGGCTCATAGAGTGCCAAGCAGGGCAGAGAAGAGAAAACCCACATCTAAATGTGTTAGAGGGAATTTGAGAACACGAGGAACAGAGAGCCTTGTAACGTGTTCCCGAGAGACTAAGCACATCCCCATGCAGAGGAAGTCAGACTGGTCTGAGCCCAGCCAACCCCCAGCTGAGTGCGGGAAGCCCACCGAGTCCCCCTTCTCAGTGCGGGAGGGAAGGAGGTCCTTGTGTGTCAGTCTGTCCATGTCAATTCTATGGACCATGAGCACGAAATCAATGCATTCTCTGGCATAAAGGGCTGCAGAGTGTTTACCACACAAGTTCCTCTTTGAAAACATCCTGAAGGACTTGCACCGAGAAGGAGAAGAGGAAATTCAGGCTCAGCTGTGCACTGTGATAGGTGGGAAGCAAGAGTAAGAAAACGCATTCACACATTTTTATTGTTTTCTCAGTAAGCAGTGGTCAAAACTTAGACCACATCAGCAACGCCAGCAATAACAGCAACAGGGGGAGACACACATCTACAGGAATCTGAAACTCAAACTTCCCCTGGGCGGTGGGGAGTCGAACAGCAGGACAGGCGAGGAACAGCTCAAAGATCAATGGAAAGAAGACCACGCACGTGGGTGCATACCTCGTTCCGGGGAGAGTTACAGAAATTGACTGACTGCATAAATTAGTAAGAAGGGTAGAATTGTGGTCTTAATAAAATAAAGAGAAATGTAAGAAGATTAGAGGAAGAATAAATTACTTTTTAAGCCACTAGAAAAAAACCTACCTAATTAAAAATAACAAGGAGAAAAAAGAAATAAAAATGAAGTTTAATAAATAAAACAAAATAAAAGTATCAGTAATGTCAGTAAAGATAAATTAAACTCATCAAAAGACAGACATGCTCAGATTTGGTGAATGAAGAAAAAACAAACAGATCCAGGAATGACTTGTCATGAAGAGGCACATTGGAAATGAACATATATTGCAGTTTTGAAAATTAAAGGATAGAAGAAGGGTGTGCTCCCAAATCTAAACCAATAAGAAACTTAAGATGGTGATTTTGTTGCTAGGCAAAATGAAATTTAAGGCAAAATCATTACAAAGGACACAAAGGAGACACATCTGATAATATGACTATTTGACAAAATAGAAAACGGTGAGATGAAGTGTACACACAACCAACAGACATAACGTACACACATCAGGGATGCACGAAGCCGCCGTGGGGACCCAGCTGCTGTCGGCCACGAGGAAAACCTCAGTGAATTCTAAACCTGTTCTGGATGTGATTCTCTGCCCCTAATCCAGTAAAATGTAACCAATAACAAAAGAATAGCTTTAAAATTCCATGTATGACAAAACAAACAAAAACATGTTAAATAACTCCTGTGTTAAAAAATAAATAAGGAGCGATCTTGGGAAATCCTTGTAACTGAGTCACAGTGACAGCCCCACCTGTCACGTTCTGTGGGAAACTCTAGCATTATGCCCAGGAGGAGGTTTGTAGCCATGACCACATTTATTAGAAAAAGGAAAAATAAAAAACAAGAGAATCCGAAAGCATCCAAATCCAAAAGCTAGAAAAAAATGAGTAAGCAGGAAGAAATAGGAAGTAAGGAAAATAAAATGTGCGAAATCAATAAAATTCAGGAAAAAATGATGACATAAATAATAACAGAATTTACTTCTCTGAAATGTTGGTAAAAACACAAACTCTGGCAAGAGAAAATTTCAAAGTTATACTGAAAGAAAAGGGGAAGTAGCAGATATAACTGATTCAGAAGCAGAAAGAATATTAGGAAGAATTACAACGTATTTTACAACTGAATTTAATTGAGTTTTTGGGAAAAAATCATAAAATGTCAAAAATGGTCAGAAGAAGTAACAGAAAAATCGAGTAGACACACAAAATTAAATTAAAATGGTAATCAGAGACTTCCCCAAGCAAAAACAAGGGCCGTCCGCACAAGTCAGTCCTAGCGGACTCTCCAGAGCAGCTCTCTTCCCAAAGGGGAGCCCCAGACGTTCAGAGAGCCAGGAGCAGTGAGGGCAAGACTGACTCCACCATGAGAGGAGTCCGGGATGAATCTCACACCCCTTCCACCGATCTTGTCCCCCACCTCACTGCAGACTTTCACGCCCAAGGTCAAAGCATAGCTTTGTCGTTAGACCACTCTACCTTAATCTCAGCTCCGTGTCTGCCACACTCTGACCACTACCTCCCATCTTTCCAGCTCCCTTCCCCTGGTTCTCGGATTCCCAGTGAACCTCAGGTTCTACCTGCAACCACACTCCACTGATGCAGTTTCCATGATCCCCCTGTCCACTGAGTTCCTCTCTTTCCTCATTATCCAGCATAAATGCCGTAGCCAATCATAATCACCTTGCCCTTAAATATGTTTCAACCCCCTTGCTCCTCTCTTGCTTCATGGTACACACTTGTCAAAATCACAGGTTAGCTAGAATTCTCTGGGTAATCCTTGCCTGCATCAATTCAGCCTAAATTTGGCTGGAGAAAATCCAACAACCACACTGACCTCGTGTTAAATTGATAGTCAAGAACCTCAAGGGGGCTCTTGGTGCTTCTGGCGTTCATACCATGTTTCACCAGTCCATTTGCTTGTTCACTCACCTCCATGACTGTTTCACACTTTCCTCTCACTTCTGAAGCCCTAATAAGTGTACCCTCCTCACTGTCAGCCTTCAAGTAATCAAAACGAGTGTGCTCACAGACTTCCATTAATTGCTTCAGTTCACATCCCAATATCTATAATGAAATACTCTGCCTGCCTCCTCTGTTACCAGAGGCGAACTGCTTTCACGGATTCCCCACATGTGCACTAGATCTCCAAGATATTATCCAACCATTCTCTCTTCCCTTCTATGTCCCCATTGTTTCCCTTTCCTGGGTCAATTTCATCACCACAACAATATGTTACGAGTTTTCCTAGCTTAAAAAAAAGAACACTGTGATCTCTCCATCCCCGTAGACTTCTCTTTAAAAGCAAACTCTTTAAAAACGTTGTCTATATTCACTCCCATTTTTACTTAACCCCAATCCAATACAGACGCTCACCATACCTCTCATCTCCCCTCCCCAAGTCACTGACGGCTTCCTTATAGCCATTCCAGTCATCAATTGTCATCATTCTCTTACTTGGCCAACTATATTTAACAAAGCATTGTCCTCCCCCTCCTGGAGTATTTTCTTTTTTTGTCTTCCATGGTGGCAGCCTCCATTGGTTCTCCTTCTGTCTCATTGGTGGCTTCCACTTATATCTTTTGTTAGTTCCTCCCCGTGTTCCCAACCTTATCAATTTAGAATATGCAAGGGTTCAGGATCTGCTCCTCCCCACTCTCTGACTATATGCACTTCCTAGGTGATTTCATCCAGTGTTATGGTTTTAAATACTGTCTGTGTGTGGACAATCCCCTAATCTCTATCTCCAGCACAGATCTCTCCCTTGAAGTTCAAACTATATATCCAATTCCCGGCTCCCTATTTCCATGTGGATCTCTAATTAAACACATAAACTTGGTCTATTCAACACCAACTCCTGATTTTTTCTTCTTGCTTCCAAAATCACCCCCTCCCCCATCCTCATGCAGTCCTCCTGACCTAGTTGAAGACAATTCCAGGTACTAGGAGTCAGTTATTTGGAGTGTCTTTAGCTTCCCTTTTCCTTTCCCATCCCATATTGACTCCACTAGGAAATCTTTTGGGGTCTACTTTCAAAATATATCCACAACCTTTATTCTCACCACTCTCCCTGCTGCTCTTTGGGTCAAACCTGGTTCATCTTCCTTCAACTGGTTATGAAATGGCAAATAGGCACCCTCATTCCTAGTAGAGAGAGGAGTGGGTTCATTCAACCTGGAGAGCATTCTGCGGCATTTATTAAAGGCAAGCACGCATATACTCTGTGAAGTAGAGAAGCCCACGCAGGTCCATATGGGGATACATGCAGCATCATTTGTGGTAGGGGGAACTGAAAGAAACCCAGGTGCCCAGCACTCAGTGGACAGATAAGTACATATGATGAAAACGTATGGTTGCATTTTATGCCACAGTGAGAAGTAAAATTTAGCAACATGGAGAGATCTTGAAAACATAGCATCAAGCGAAAAAACGAAACAGGATAGGCAGTACAAAATTGTCTGTGTAGTTTAAGATTGCATTTATACTGTATGTCCTTCAAGGATATGTTTGCATCCAGGGACATTTAATAAAGGCATTTGAGTTGGTGCCTTGGTATGAAAAGAAATGCATCCGTGATGAATAACGAAGAAGAAAATAATGAAATAAAATAAAGCAAAAGTGTCCTCAGATAGACCCGTAACTACAGGGGGCTGTGACACCCAAATCTTTTCACTGGTAGGAAACAGAGAGAGGAAACTAAGGCAAAAAGAAGTTTTTGCAATTATCTTAACCCAATCTCTGCTTTAAACAAAAATACCTTCTATCATATCTGGCACTGACTGGGCTCCAGCCATTCTCTAGAAAGTAGAAACTTAAGGGAATCCAGTTGTCAAAACCCTTCTTTTACAGAAGAGCAGAGTTTTTTCAGGGAGAACTGCTGATGGAAGAGGGGTGGACTAGGTTATCTAAGATGTCCTCGAACTGAATAAGTTACTAAAAAATACATGTTGCTCAACACACACATGCACACACACACACACCCCAGAACTCTTTGAGGGCTAAAAAAAAATGTGAATAAAATAAAACCAGAACTGGGTGAAGGCAAGCACAGAAGCTAGTGTGCCAATGTTTGGGGACAGATGCCAATACTGGCAATCTAGTTTTGGGGATTAATGTGGCCACTAAGGGGAATGTGAGGTTGGGCTTGGAGTATGCTGGCAAAGTGGCGCGATTGAATTGGCGCCTCCTACAATTGAAGGGCGCCAGGACAATTGAAGGGACAGCAGCCTCAGAGAAACCATGGGTGAGAAAACCTGACTGCCTCCAGCGAATCAAAAACGTCTCTAACTTGGTCCTTTTGCAAAGAGAAAAACAACCTCCTCTGAGAATGTGGATCATAAGCCTGGTCTCATGTGGATCTGAAGCTCAGCCGTACGCTACCCTGTGCTCAAGGAACCCCCAGGCTGAGCGTTGTATGAAAAGTTTTCAGGCAGGTGGCATCCAATATATTATAAAGCAAATCCCCTCTGGAGAAAATTATCTCCAATCCTGGTCCCTAGGGATTTCCACATATTTCATTTGTCCAAATATTAGCTCACAATAAAAAACAAATTACTACACCATAAGGAATCAAGTCTCTATGAAGGAGAATAAGCAGAAGCCACAAGTGACTTATTTCAATTCTCAAAGACTTCACATACTATAGGGATCAGACAGAATACAAAATGACCAAGAAAATAGAGTATGAGGGAGGGATAAAAAGAAGATTGGATAACTGAGAATTTTTCAGAACTGATTAAAATAAATGAAACCAAAAGTATACACTAGAAGAAAATATAATGATATCTTCAAAGCAACGAGGAAAATAAATGTCAGTCTAGATTTCTGTACATGACAAAATGATCTCTCTAGATCAAGGGTGAAGTGATAATACTTTTAAAAAACAAAAACTGAAAGAATTCACAACCCCAGATTCTTCCTAAAGGCACTTCTGTAGGACCAACTTCAGAAAGAATGGAAAGCATCCCAGAGGAAAGTGTGGTGAGCAAGCAACCTGGGAGCACGCGCAAAGTCTAACCACCACTGGTTATGGAATGACAATTGCAATGTCTCATTTATTGGGTAAAATTAATACCATGAGATCATATGGCCAACAATAGCAGGTGAGCCAGATGGGGGGTGATAGAAGAGCATCCTGAGGTCTTTGCCTTGTCCACGAGAAGAGTAGACATACTGAATTAACTTTACACTTGTTATTTTAAATGGATATATAGATGTATGTCACATATATATAACAATCTATAAAATAAATGAAAGGAGAAAAAAGAAGTAATGATACAGAAAATAGAAGGACAAATAGTAAGCACAAAACGAGGTGGTGGAAACAAATCCACACCTACTAGGAACCACGAGGAATAAATTTGCTAGGTAAAAGACAGAGATTTCCAGATGGGATTTAAAAAATCAAATTATATGCCCCTTACAAGAGATATGCCTAAAGCATAAGAACATGAAAATGTTTAGGTAATTAATTGAAAAATGTGTGCCAGGCAAATAACAACCAAAAGAAATCTGACATAGTAATATTAATATCAGAAAAAAAGGCTAACGGGCAAAAACTGTTATTACAGATGAAGAGGGTCATTATATCTTAATTTAAGTTTAAATTGCCTAGGAGGGTATAATAATTCTAAATATTTATGGATGTAATAAAATAGCCGTAAAATGTAAAAACAAAAAATTGATAGAATTACATGGAGATGTAGGCAAATTTATTAACAAACTTGGATATATTCATATAGCTTGGTTAGAGATGGATAGGTCAGGCAGAAAATATTTCACACAGATAGAAAGATTTCAACCACACAATTAACAAGCTGGGTTTAATGGGCATATAATGAAACTCTGCTCAATAATTTGACAACACCATTATTTTCGTTACTACCAGGAATATTTACACAGGCCCTGTGCCACAAAATAAGTCTAAATGAATTTCAAAGAATTGAAATAAAGCTGGGCATATCTTCTGATTATAATGCAATCAAGCTGTAAATCAAAAAGAGGAAGATAATGTTCAAACACTGCATATATTGAGAAAAGTTTTAAAACTTCTAATTCATATGTCAAATACCAATTAAATAGAAATCAAAATGCAAATGAAAAATAGGCAATTAAACAATATTGCAAATGCTGCATATTAAAATATGTGGGAGACGGTTCAAGTAAGGCTTACAGGGAAATTTAGAGCATTATATTAGAAAAGAAAATTAATGAAATATTAACAAGCTAAGCTTCAATTTAAGAAGTTAGGAAAAGCAAAACAGTAGAATCCTAGAAAGTGGAAGGAAAGAGATGATGAAGGTGAGAGTAGAACAGAGATACAATAGGGAGGGTCAGCAATCTCAAGAACTGCTTTTTAGAAAAGATGGCAAAATAAACCTCTGACAATATTGATCAAGAGAAGTGGGGGGAGCACAAATACTCAATAATACGGCTGCAGAGCGGATCATAGGTACAGATTTAGAAGGCTTTTAAAAATTATAAAAATTCAAGCAAAATTGACAAATCCCTAGAAATATGCCAAAACTGTCTTTTGAAAATCTGAGATTATCTGTATTTGAATTAGAAAGCCTGAAAAATCTTGGACTTGAAGAAATTGGATGAATAGCTAAAAATCTTCCTACAAAGAGAACACTAGACCCTACAGTTTTATAAGGGAATTCTTCTAGATTTTCAAGGAAAACCCCATTTCAAATATTTTAAAACTTCTCAAAAATAAAAAAAGGGAGAAAACTCCCCCCATCATTCTCTCTTTTTCTTTTTAAAGATTGGCACCTGAGCTAACAACTGTTGCCAATCTTCTTTTTTTTTTCTTCTCCCCAAAACCCCACAGCACATAGTTGTATATTCTCGATGTGAGCGCCTCTGGTTGTGCTATGTGGATGTCGCCTCAGCGTGGCCTGATGAGCAGTGCCATGTCCGCTCCTGGGATCCAAACCAGGGAAAATCTGGGCCACACAATCCAAGCACCCGAACTTCTCGGCCATGGGGCCGGCCCCTCCCCCAATCATTCTTGATACCAAAATGAAACAAGCCAAGTATGAAAAGTGAAAATTCAGGATAAATCTCATTCAGGAACAGATGTGAAATTCCTAGGTGTCACAATAATAGTAATAATATTGGGAAATCCAGTCCATACCTTGCCTCCTTGTTGTGGAGAGTCCGCTTCCACACATGTGCCTTCAGGCTTCCTGGCCGTTGCCTTCTCCAGGCCTTTCTTATCACCTTTTTTGGTGAAAGGAGAAGATTCTGGCAGACGTGGAGCATCCCTTTGAGTGAGATTGGAGGGCCCTGCAGAAGGAAGGCAAGCGAGGCAGGATCAACAGCAATCCTGTTGATAATAAGCATCTACTCTGTGCTGTGGGCTCGTGTCTTTGTCCTCCTCTCCTTGAATCTGTGCTGAGAACCAGCTGGTGTAGGGTTGGTTTGCCTCAATCCTAATCAGGAGCAAAACAGCCTTGCCACAGGATGCTCTCCAGGATAAACAAACATGATGAACAGATTCCATTCTTCCAAGAAAGACGGACATCAATCAAATAACCACACAAATAAATACAAATGTGCAACTGTGATAAGGAAGAACACGCAGCTCCTCAGGGTTCTAGAAGAGCATGTGATGTGGAGCCTGGCTTTCTGGGTGGTTAGCAAAGGCTGCGCTGAGTGAACAATATTTGATCTGAGATTTAATGAAGTATGAAAATTAGCCAGTCAAGGAAAGGAAGAGAAGATCGACCTAGGCAAAGGGAACAATATGTCCACGTGCCCCTACATGGGAGGGAACAGGTCTTTCTGAGGAAATGGAGTCTAGTGAAGGAGAATGAGGCTGGGGAAGGAGCAGGGCTCCGTCAACCAGGCTCAACAGCCCACAGAGGAGGAGTGGACTTGAACTTAGACAATGGCTTTAAAAGAGGAATGACACAACCAAATTAGTCCTCTTCTAAAGCTCTTTTTATCTGTAGTATGAAGAATAGAGCAGAGCAGGGAAAATGGAGGGATAATTAAGAGAACATCACATTAGTCCAGATGAGAGGTGGTTGTAACTTGGACAAGGATGGCGGAGGAATGGGAGAGGCATGAGGAATGCCGATGAGATTTAAAAGGAGACAGGATAGATCTTTATGATTAGATAGGGGATGTGAGGAAAATGAAAGAATCAAGGATGGACTAATAGAAAGAGGGAGACCATTCACTAATAGGAAACAGTAGAGAAGGACCAAGTTAGGGGTGAGGTGAAGCAAAGGTAAAAGTTTGTTCAGTTCAATGTGCTTTTGAGACAGCCGGGTGGAGGTTTTGAGTGGAGAACATGAGTCTGGACCTCAGAGGTGAGCTCTGTGTTAGAGAGGAATTTAAAAGTCATATGTGTATAGAGGGAAGTTTGAATCGCATCAATTGTTGATGATGACAAATAGGGAAAGACTATAGAGAGCCGAGAAGAGAGTTTGGGGACTTCAACTCTTAGAATTTGGACGGAAGATTAAAAAGCAGCAACAGAGAAATAGAAGGAAAGCCCGAAGAATGCAGAGTCATGGAGAACAAGGAAACGAGAGTGCTTTTTTCCCCTTTATTTTTTATTGTTGTAGGAAGATTAGCCTTGAGCTAACATCTGCCGCCAGTCCTCCTCTTTTTGCTAAGGAAGACTGGCCCTGAGCTAACATCCGTGCCCATCTTCCTCTACTTTATATGTGGGACGCCTGCCACAGCATGGCTTGACAAGGGTGTGTAGGTCCACACCCGGGATCCGAACCGGGGAACCCTGGGCCACGAAAGGAGAATGTGTGAACTTCACTGCTGCGCACTGGACTGGCCCCATGACTTATTGCTTCTTTGGTGGAACTCTGAAATATCTCTCCAGGTTGTGCTGATATAGTTGGTATAGGGATGGCACTGAGAGAAACCATGTCCTGTATGTTGTACTATCATATGTGGGGCCCAGAATAACTATGGTTGCTGTACAATTATTCATCATCAAACAGAGACTAAGTGATAGTCATGAATTATTGCTCATTAAGGTAGTGTACATTTTAGAGAAGTTTTTAGCAAGGATTGAAAAAAGAAGATAGATCTTGCTAAGTTTCCGTTGACCAGCAAACAAGTTTGTGTCCATTCCTCAGTTCTGGAGAGCTCCCTGCCTCCCTGAGGCCAGTTACACTGGGTCACGGCCATCCTTTAGGAAGCGGGGTGTCCTGGTTTCTCCTTTCAGCAGAGGGCCTACCCATGGCTGCCATCTTCACCTCCTAGTTGTCCCTGCAAGGGTGCCCTTTGAGAGAGGTCATGAGCACGCCGACAGACCATGGGGACCAGACTGAGGCCACACTGCAAAGGGACGAAGAAGGAAGAGATAAAAATTAAGATACTAATGATTTTGTAATTTAGGTTTTTTCCTTTCCTCAAATCTTTGAGGCTTCATGCCAAACAATAGCTGAGAAAGATGAAAAGAAAAAAAAATGAGCATGTATGTTCAAAATCCTATATTTAAATTGTTCTTAACTTGATTATTTTTGCTGGTTCTATTAATCTCCAGAAGAGTAGCTAAATGCAAATGCAAGAATTTTAAGGCCTTAAAGATTATGCAGAAAAATCTGAGTAAAATTCCAAGAATATGTATATAGATGCAACATATAAATGATAATTTAAGGGCCTTTCCAAGAACATTTGCTTAATAAATAGGAACGAGAACGGGAATTTTTGCAATGCTAATTATTATACATTACTTTCTCCTTCCAAATCTTACAAGATGCTAGGAGATATGTTACAGGTATTCATTTGGAAGAGAAATAATCTTTAACATCTATTCATGAGCAGAATGGAAAGTTAAAGAAAACCAGAGTGTGTGGTTCAGAAAGAGTGTTCCGGAATATTGTAAATATGAATAGGTGTTTGTGTAGTGATGGAAAGAAAACATGTTTACTCAAAAGTAACAAAGATCATCACAGCCCCAGTGCAGGAAATGGGCTGGCCTAAGTCCATGCATCGTTTTAAAAATAGAATGTGGAGAGGCATGGTTTTGACCAAGATTGCTGTAACTACGCTTTCATTAAGGAAGAAGGTATTCTAACCCAAGGACAGGCTCACTCAGCTACCTCTAAAGTGTTTACACTAACAGACTAATAAAGTCCGCAAGTGAGACCTTGGCACGAACTGGCCTCGGGTCGGCTTCCCGGAATGCAGAGGTCAGGCAGGAATTCAGGAACGCGAGCGAGGTCACCTTTCTTCCCGCTTTGGACGTTCCGTACCTCCTTCTGTGTCCCTCCAGGTACTGTCCTTTTCTTTCTCCAGGTAGCAGCGGATTTCGGCCAGTTTCATGGTCACCGTTCAGAAACTTAGAAAACAATGGCCAACGGTTCAGGAAGAATAGTGAAAAACAGCCTGCTGAAGAACGCGAGACCACACCGAGGAAAGTGAATGAAAGTCCTCCTCGATCGAAGTGTTTATCCCAGATGTGTGCCTGTTTGTTGTCGCACTTCTTTCGTGCTGGACTCACAGCGTTGAACACATAGATGTGCCTGATAAATTCTGACTCTTTGGCATACCAGCCGTGAAAAAAATCAAAACATGGACGTAATGTTGCTGTCTGCCCCTAAAATCCTGTGTAGGTAGATGGTGGAGGGCATTGGTTTCTCCACTCTGTGTTGGGAATGCTGTCCCTAGCCACTGAACGACTTCCCTGAGCCTGCACGGAGGATCAGCTCTCGCTCGAGGGGGGAGCCCTGGGATCCGGCTGCAGCGGCACGGGCAAGCCCCCGCGTACAGCTTGTTGCACGTTCAACTCTGCGGAGCCAAGGGACCGTAAGCACAAGCAAATCATTACTCCAGTCTTGTAAGCCTCTTTTTCCCTTCAAAGATAGTTAACTATGCTAAATTTATTGAAAATAGGAACTGAAATGAAAAGGACGACCTAGGCACGTAACCAGTTCACCACCACGGCCAAGCTGAAGAGCCACCCTCCAGGGCGTAGCTGGAAGCGTCCCCAGCCTCTGTAATGAGTTTCTCAGACACCTTCATCACCTCACAGGTATTCTGATGTGGGAATGAGGAAGTGCGGGCTAAGCTTTCACTTAAATATCTGAAATGAGGAAAAAAAATGGTTCCAGCTCTCTTGAAGGTGCTGCGTTCTTATTGTTTGAAACCCTGAGATAGGAACAGAACTGTAAATTGAGTGAGAGTGTGCGTCCTCTGATGCCATTAAAGTGGCTTCAATTGATATTGAATCAAAAAGTAGCCAACTTATTTATTTGATTTTTTTCTTGTGTATTACTTTTCCTTCTCTCCTCCCTCCCTTCCCCCCCTCCTTTCCCCTCCTCCTTCCTTGCTTCTCTCCTCCCTCCCTCCTCCTTGCCTTCCCTCTCCCTATGTCCCTCAAGTTCCCCTACACACACACACACACACAGTCCCATTGACTTGTGCTGCTTCGCTATCAAACACTGGACAAGTAAAAAGAGAACAGAACTGTTGTGGCATCAACACGCCCCCCCACCAGGGTTAAAGTATATTCAGGATGCCCCCCTCCTCTGCCTCCCATTCTTGGAGGAGGATGGGAGGGTTTATATCATCCCCAAAAGGCAACTCAGGAGGCAGGGTTGGTTAGTTTTACCAGGCAGGCCAGTCTCTAAGGTTGCAAGCAATAAGACAGACTTCTTTGGTTTTATATTTGTTTCTTTTTCCTCTTATGTTATCAATTTTGATTTTTAAAGAGAATAAGAATTATATATTTGCTTTATTGTACTTTGTATAATAATTCTTTTAGAAAAATAATAGCAATATTATTACTAATAATGTCATTCTGAGAAGAGCTTAAGGTTTTCACGTTTTGTCTTGGTTTTGTTTTGCATTCTCTTTAGTCCTCGGGTTATATGCCACGGAGAAGGCACAGTGAAATTGCTGTGTTTTAAAAATCACTTGAAACAACTCTTCTCTGTGTGACTGTGCCTCCTTCTCAACACACAGTTGCGTTAATTTATACCATTTTGTTTTAATTTTTAGGTACTACTTTGTAAAATTATGTATAATCATATAAAACATTTACATAATTCCAAAATTAAATCTGCAAAATATAGTATGGGCAATGAGACTTAGCTCCATCCTCTTGACCGTATTGCCCTTTTCCTCTCCATTTATAGATAGCCTTTTATAGACATTGGCTTAACTTTCCATTTTTACATATATGTATGTATGTATACACATGTGTACGTCACATACACACATACATATATTTAATACATTCAGTTTCGGTTATTTAGTAGTGTGTAACAAATTTCCAGAAAACTGAATGACTTAAAAATGATCATTTTAGTACATCTCTCAGTTTCTATGGTTCAGAAATTCTGTGAATCAGCTAACACGCTCAGCTGGACAATCTGAGCTCAGGTCTCTCCTGGGGCCACAGTCAGATGCTGTCTGGAGCTGGAGCAGGAAATGGAGTTGCTGGGGGCAGCTGGCCATCTTTCGATGTAAGTCTCAGGGCTGCTCCACGTAGTCTCACTGTCTGGGCCAGTGGAGGCTTCCTTGCAGCAATGCAGCTATTGAAGATTACTGGGGTAACACAGAAAGACTCAGAAGTCAATATGAAGCAACCCCACTGGCCAGTGGGCAATACGAACACCAGTAATAATAACAAATGCTTCGAAATACACCAAATATGTTTAAATCCATTGGCTCACAGTGATATTAAGAAGTGAAAAAATATTTCATTGGCCTTCTTGCTTGTTTAGAAGATGCTAGAGAAACAACTATCTATTTGGAAGACTGGTAAAGAAAGCAAAAGACTCAAGCATCTATCCTGCCTTTCCTAAATGAACACAGTGTCATCAGAGAGTCGATGAGGGGAAGTTTCAGTTATAAAAGTTTCTGGCTTATGAATGAAAAAAGTGTTAGAACAGAATTAGAACGCCATCATTTTACCATCCACAATTAAATAATGCCTTAGTTAACATCACAGTTAGTGTCAGTTTCTAGCAAATATAGGTGGCAGAAAAATATGTTAAACAACACCAGAGGAATGTAGTCAGCAAAATTCTTTTTTTTTTTTTTTGAGGAAGATAAGCCCTGAGCTAACATTCACAGCCAATCCTCTTTTTGCTGAGGAAGATTGGCCCTGAGCTAACATGCGTGCCCATCTTCCTCTACTTTGTATGTGGGATGCTGCCACAGCGTGGCCTGACAAGCCATGTGTGTGAGTCCACATCCGGAATCAGAATGGCAAACCCCAGGCCACTGAAGCAGAACGTGCAAACTTAACCACTGCGCCACCAGGCCAGCCCCAAACAGTAAAATTCTTTGGCAAATAAATTGCAAAAAAACAAAAACAAAAAGGGAAAAATAATCCGAAAGTTAAAGGAACCTTAAAAAACATAACCAATCATTGTACTGTGTGTTTTATCTTAGATTTTGATTTAAGGAAACAGATAGATAGATAGATAGATAGATAATTGGAGAAATTCAAACACTGACATTTAAGAAAATTAAGAAATTACTATTTCTATTTTTTAGATTATGATAATCTTATTGTTATTTGATTTTTAAAGTCATTATCTTTTAGACATTTATAATAAAATATTTACAAATGGAGTGATATGATGACTTTGAAATATTCTACTGGTTTCAGTGGGAGTGGGGGAGTGTAAATAGGAATTTAAACGGAAGGATACTGGCCATGAGCTGGTGATTAGTAAAGCCAAGTGGAGGGGCACATTTGAATTTATTGTACTGTTCTCTCTACTTGGCATACGTTGTGAATTTTCCAGAATAAAACATCTTAAACATTTAGTACACATAGTTCCTTTCTTTTTTAATTCATAAATATAAATGTATAGATATGTATTCTTTATATAATAGGACTCATCTTGTTTTATTAATTTTTTTCTTAAACATGGTTTAAATTTTTTCTATTGCTAAATACATCATCACTTATAATGGCAGGAAATTGGATATGCCATCATTCTTGTACATTTGTTTCCAGGTTTTCAGTGTTACAAACAGTGCTGTTCTGATTACTAGCATAGCTAAATCCTTGTTCATTTTCTTAAGAAAATTACCTAGAAGTGTACTTGCTGGATAAGATATGCACCATTTTTAGTTTTTATTTTGATACTGATTGCCCCCATACCCTCCCACAAAGTCTCCACACTGTTGATGGCTGTGTCAAGGTGGACTCTTGTCAATATCGGTCGCATACTTTTTTTCACTTTGTCATTTTGATAGACAATAGCTGGCACCTCATTTTTTCCTGCATGTATCTCCCATGGCTTATGGCCAAAGGCGTGTACAGAGAAGCTCGGGCCTACAAACCTGGAATCTTCAAAACAAATTAGGCTGGAATGCATATTTTAAAAGAAAAGTTCCCTGTTTGATATTGATTGTCACTAAAATCTCAGGCTCATGACATAAGGAGTCACATCACTTTCACATCTCTAAGAACATATTTCTTTCAAGATCATTTCCCCAAGAGTGGCCCATATTCAAATGAAGCAATTGATTTAATTTACGAAATCTTTTTGAGAAAGGCAACAAAACTAAAAAGATAAATAAATGCAAAAGAAACATCGTTCATTAATTTATCTTGCTGAGTCGTCCATATAGCAGTACTTAAAAATCATAGAAGTAGTTTGCTCCTATCTAGTGATAGGTATGGATCTCCGTGAGGAAGCTAGCCATGTTCTTTTGACCCTGACGTATTCACAAGTCTTCTTTTTCTAAAAGCAAAGGTTTTTTTTTCCCCTAGACAACGAGTCCAGGTCAAATCTTCTTTTCCAAGCAGCTAAAATAATCCAAGAAAGTCCGGTCCACCCTGCCCTGGAGTCATCTCTGCCCTCTCTCACAACTCACTCCCTTGGTGGCCCTCACCTACAAGGCCAGGACGTATCCGACTGGTGCTGCCCACCCTCCGGGCTCTCACTCCTCCCACCTCCATCTCAGCCCTGCCTCCAAATCAGTGTTGCTGTGTGTGGACCTGACCTGACAAAGTGGAATAGTTCCAGGAGCATCTTGTCACATCTGTGGCCTGGCATACCTCCCGCATTAAACAGTTGTGTTTGTCAATGCTTCTGGAGAAAATTCCAAAGAATGTGCGCTTGCCAGGCCTTGAGAAGACACTGACATTTCTCTCATTTTGGTGATGAATTGACCATACTTTTGAAAAGAAAACACCCACGCGCTATGTTAGAACACTAAGCTAAGAATGTTGGCGTCGTTCTCATTTGACACTTTCAGTCACTAGACTTTATCACCCCTGGAAGCAGCTTGCCCTGGTAAGCTCCCAGTTTAACAGTTCTATCTTCTGTCTTGCAAAGCATCTATTCCCCTTTAGCTTCCATCCAGAAACAATAATTTATTAATCCTTTTCTTAACAGACAACCATTCAAATATTTCAATTAATTGATCTCCCCCGGTCTTTAGGAGAAATCCCCAGTCTTCCAAACGTGATTCACATGGTGTGATTTTGAGTCCATACTCCAGGGACGGCCTCCCTGCAGGGCCAAGCAGGGCTGTACTCCACGTGTCCTTCAGTCTCTATCAAGCTGACATCACTTCCCACGGCCCAGGACACAGGCCTTGTGGCCTGGCCTCAGTTCATCATCTACTAAATCCCTGACCCTTTCTTATGGAAGCTGCTGCTGGCCGGGCCCTTCTGTCCTCCATCTTGGATTTATGCAATTATATGTTCTCAGACCCAAGAGTTAAAATTCATCATGTTTAGAGTTGGCCATTGCACCAGCCCTGTCAAGTCCTCTCTGCATCTTGGTTCTTAGTCCATTGAGGCGCATCCTAGAACCAGCAGCAGACGGCCAAGCAGGCAGTTTAAACCTCTCCAAGTACTATATACTGAGCACCGGTGGGGTGCTCTGAAATCTGGGACCTGGGAAGGTTCACACTTTGCTCGCCAGCATTCCCATATAGGTGCACACCACACAGCTTGGACAGGACAAGGAGGGGACCTCGGGGGCTCGAGGGCCAGCTCTTTGCTGTTGCCACCTCCATAGCTGTCACTGCCCCTATCTCTGAAAACCAGCAATTCCCACTCAATAGGTCGTGGGCCACTATTTTGGGAAGTACACAAGCCCCAAACCTCCTGATATTAATATAGGGTATAGACAAGCTAGTTTTTAGGGTGGACTCTTAGATTGTGAACCCGATAAGGATAGAGATCCTATCTGTTCCTTCTCTATTCCCTCCCAGAGCAGCTCCTAAACAGCTACAAGCACTGTAGCTGTTTAATTAGTATTTCAAGAATAATGGATGGAGGGATCCCAACTTTTGTGTCCTTTGCCATTTGTCAGGGAAATTCTATTGAAATCAGGTAAATCTTGCTGAAATTGTTTCTTTTTTCACTATTCCAATTGGCTTCCTTCGCCAACCAATTGAGATTAATTGATAACTAGGAACATTGAGTGTGATCCTGTCAACCCACCAGACTTCCTGGTTGTCCATTTTTTTAAATGAAAACAAGTTCTTTCAGCTCAGTTAAGGTCATTCCTAGGCTTTTATGATTTTTGTCCTTTAGAGTGAATGGTTTGAGTGTCACATGCACTCGGTCGTCATATTTGCACATCCCCTATTTGTGAATTAGCCTCCTCACTAAATGCATTTGTAACTCCGGACTCAAGCCTGGCAGTGCTCTCGTGGTCACTGGCAGACACGCACAGAGTGACCAAACATCTGAGCTGCTCGGTGTGAGCTCCCAGCTGAGATTGAGCAAGGCGGCCCTCTGTCTTCCTCTTTTAGCTCAGAGTGTAAGCAAGCTTGCTTTTGGTAGTCTATTTAATGCCATTTTTCACGTTTTTGCGGGTTTTTTGGTGCTTTCAGGGTTAAAGCGGCCCTGGGCACGGTGCTGAAGTGCTGTCCAGGGCCCCTAAGCTCGGGAAGGCTGTGACGTATCTCACAGAGAAGCCACGTGTGTTCAATGAGCTTCCTTCAGACACGAGTGGTAGTGCTGATGGCCAGGAGCTCTATGTTAGTGAATCAACAACATATTTAAATAAGGTGTCTTTCAGGAGAAACACACATAAAACAAGGTTATGAACTGAGTGGTTGACGAACATGTGTGACCAGAGGCTCACAGGAACCTAACCCTGTATCTCTGCTAGGAGCAAAGGTTCAGACTTCACTAGTTCAGTGTTCTTGGTGACTTTGTAGAAGATAACTGCTGTGGATAAGAAGAATCGACTGTATTTCATACATCCATCAATATTTTTTCTTTCTCTGATTCTCCCATTCCTCACACTGCTTTTTTATGTATGTGATTGTGTTCCTAGATTAAAATGAATTTAAATGGGACAAAAGAGATAAATTGATCGCAGCTAACATCCAACCGGAGGAGAAGAAGCTGTGCCTGACACCACAGAGGTGGAGACATAAAATAAGCTGCAACTGATTAAGTGGCTGCTCCGTACAGGCCCCACATAAAGGACACGGGGCGTCATTCCCTTAAGTGTTCACAGCAACCACCTTGTGAGGTGGAAATCGCCACCTGCAGTGATTTATGTTTGAAAACATTGAAATTTTGATGGATTAGGGAAATTCCCAGGGTGACATAGTGAGGAAGTCAGAATTGAACTTCAAACCCTGGTCTGTCTAATTCCAAAGTCTACACCCTGAACTACCTGCACCTGTCTCCAAGGTCTAAAGAAATTAAAGCAATTTCCTCCTGGGATGTTCCCTCCCATGGTGACACCACTATGTCACTAGCCTCCAGTTGAAAACATAAAAACATTTCCACACAGTAATTATTTGAACATTTCAGCTTCTTTAATGGCCTATGGGGTGTTAAGGATGTGTGTGTGTGTGTGTGTGTGTGTGTGTGTGTGTGTGTGTGTGTGTACAGGAGACAGAGAGACGAGAGAGAATCATTCATTGGACATGTATGTCCCCTTTTTCTCTTGTCTTATCTTCTTTCCCTTCTCATCCTCATTTACTTAAGAAAAAATGCATGGAAATTACCCAGATTTATTTTTCCTTAGGTTTTGTGTACTGAATAAACCAGCAGGACTGTTACTAACCAGCCCGCCTCCCTTTCAGACTTGTTTTGATAACAGCTCTATGTAACACTCTGTCCACGTGTTCTCTATAAATCAATGTTGGGTGGGTCACACGTGGGCCATTCTTGTTTCTAACATCCTCCTGCTTCCTGGCAAGCTCTCTTTACCTCAGTGCTGTAGCAGGAAATAATAACCCAGAAAGACTTAATTATTAAAACAGGAACAGTAAGAGCAAGGCTTTTCTCTGCAACACTGCAGACATAATTGAAACAGACTGTGCCCAAGCTTCTCGTGTCAATTTTCACAATGTGTTCCTTATAAGATGTGTAGAGGGGAAACTTTTTGTCTTTTATCTTTTTCAAAAGAAAGAGAGAGGAAAAATCTATTATGCTCACAGCATCAACTTATGTGAGTGAAGTGCTAGGTGTTTACCTGTTGGATCTGATATAACCATTTAGAGAGTTCAGCTGGCACAGATGGAAAGCGTGCACATGGGAACACACACCTGCAAGGAGTCCATGTGCCGAGGACAGAAAGTCCTTCAGGTGAAGCTCGTTGTCAAAGCTCATACACAAGGCAAGCTGTGGCCCCCTTTGCACTGGGAGAGTTGAGAGGCTAATATTGTGCTATTTTGTCTCCTTCCTGGCCGTTGCCACTCTGAATTGATCTCGAGTATTTGTTTGAGCATTTGCTGTTTGGAGTGGCGACACCGTCCCCTGCATAGCGAGCGGGGTGGAAGCTCTTTGCTACATTCCCGCCTCCGCCTAAGTTTGGCACATAGTACTGACAAGTTCCATAAGTACGTGTCCAATGAACGGTTATCAGAAACCAACAGGTGTCAGACAGAAAGCTTTGGAGAAACGGCCTGTTTCAGCGCATACGCTGGAAGAGAAAAGGAAGTCCAGCTTGCCCATCAACTTGCTGTTAAAGTGCCATCAGTTAGTTAATTTCAGCCTCCGATGATCTGGGTGTCAAATAAGCCATTTAACCATTCAGCCCTATATCCCTGAAAAGAGAAGTGTGAAAAAAATTTTAATTGGTCTGGAAACTTACGTGCAGGAAACTCTGCTCATCTATTATACTGGCTGACATGAGGAATTCCGGAAAATTGGTGGATAATTTTATGCCAATTCTTCTATGATTAATTTGAACTCACCTTTAGGTATGACTTATATGAAAAACAGAATATTGCTGTTGTCATATCCAATACTCTTTTATAATAAATCACGTGTTAAATCATTTCATAAGCACCTATCATGAAAATAAGGCGTATTTACTACGTTCAAACTTTAGTAATGCTCTTCTACTTTGTAAAGTATCCTACAGTATTTCCCTCCCATCCCCACACAGGAAAGAGGAGTGGAGGAACAAAGTTAAAATAACATAGCAGATTCTGCACCTCATCCTGCCCCCCAGGATGAATCCAGTTTTACAATGAGTATTTCTCTTGTAAGATAATGTGGCTTGTCTTTCACAAGGTGAGTAAACATCACTAATGCACTAACACGCCCTTGGCAATACATTTGTTTTCTGCTGGCTTATTTTAATGTTTGTGGCTAAAATCGAGTTGATATTTCTCCACAAATACAGCACTTTATGTCATCAACTTTCTGAGGAAACTGACGTCAATCCCAGCTGATGAATAGCCAGTGATTAAAAATAAATTGTTTTTGAATGACGTGCCATCATAATAACGTCTAAAATCTCCACAGAAACCATAAACAGGGGCGGCCAGGGCCAGCGTCTGTCTGCGTGTGTGGTGAGGCATGCCTTCGTCAGCCGGCCCGATCTGCACAGGCTTCTAGAAAACACAGTTTCTGTGAAATCTAGGTTGTCAGCATGAAAAGAAAGTTGGCAGAACACGGGGTTCTGTTGCTAGGCGATCCTTGGCAAATGTGATACATGCACATTACGGCGTTTGCAGACACCTTCGGGAGAGGAAAGATTCCAACCGGAGGGGAACACAGTTTCCGTGAGATGGGCAGAAGTCCGCAGGTGCGAGGGTCGGGCATCCGCGCTGCCTGCCTGGGAAGCCCAGGCCTGGGCCTGCCCTGGTCCTAGTTTGTGAGTAGCTGCCTCGCTTGGGAAATAAAATTAAGTTCTGTTTACTATTTTGAGTCTGAGTACTTTCCGCCTGTGTCTACTGTTGCCTAACCTTTGAAAGGGAGAGGGTGATGGTTCTGCTGTGTTGCCATTGACCACTATGTGGAAAAGGAACTTTAGTAACAGCCATATGCCCAGGTGAGCAAGGTTACAGGGCTTCTTGAGTGCGAAAGAAAAGGGAAAAAATATTATTTAATACTACCGCATGGACTGTGGGGAAAAGGTCTGGGAAAATGGCAGGGGTCTGGCGATTTTTAGGACGAAGTTCCATCCAGTCAGACTGGGAGAGATCAGTTGGTCCAATCTCCTGTTTACATATCAGAAGACCTGGATGCGGAGGGGTTAAAGGGGCGGCCACCGTCACAGGAGTAACCAATGAGCCCCCTGGGACCTGCGTCTAGCCTTTAAGCCTCTGCAGGGCATCCTTCAATATGTGGCCATGTCACTGTGATAAACCACACGATAAAATATAGACACTGATCTTTGAGAATCGTAGAACCTTAATGTATTATCTCTGTAGCTCCAACGAAAGTTACCCCTAACGATCCCGCAAAGACTGTTCTAAATTAAGAGAAACTCGAATGAAGGATTTGGTTACAGTGTGACTGGCTTGCTTGGTGGAGTTGCCACGGCCACTTTTGCGTGCTCTGTTCTTTCAGTTGGTTTGGTCGTAGACACTTTCTTCTGCTTTTAACTAAATAAATCGTATTTTCTGGGCCAGTTGTTCTCAGTGAGAATTGACACCTTCGTTCAGATATTCTCAGCGCTTCAACCTGACACATGTGCCCATGGTAGCAATATGGCTCTTTCTGGATTTTTTTGTATCAACGTTGTACTCAGTTATTCCTGCTTCCACGTAACCATTGCACACGCATGCTGTGAGGTGTTCAGCAGGTTGATCAGCAATCAGGAAACTGACAGGAGTAATCAGATGGGAGAAAATATTTCAGAACAATATGTTATTCTAAAATTGAGACATTCTCTACTAAGAAATCATGAGCCTGACAGTTAAAAATTGCTTGATAGGGATGTCCAACATCCATATCATTTCAGTGTGGACTACTTTACCACATATAAAAGAACAGCATAATTGAAAGCCTCTCATAGTCTTTAATCCTCCACGATTGACACTCTTAAAATTGTGTTGTTAACAAATAGGAAAATCTCCAATGCAAGGATTTTTTTTTTGAGGAAGATAGGCCCTGAGCAAACATCTGTGCCACAAATCCTCCTCTTTTTGCTGAGGAAGACTGGCCCTGAGCTAACATCTGTGCCCATCTTCCTCCACTTTATATGTGGGACGCCTGCCACAGCATGGCTTGCCAAATGGTATGTAAGTCCGCGCCCAGGATCTGAACCGGCGAACCCCAGGACGCTGAAGCGGAGTGTGTGAAATTAACTGCTACGCTGCTGGACTGGCTCCCAGTGAAAGGGTTTTTGAAGCCTGTCTCAGAGGTTAATTCAGGAGCTTTGAGACTGAAGAGCTCATTCTCTGGCAGCATTTAGACCTGGCTGGGTTGGAAGCCTGGCTGTTACCCACTAGCTGTGACCCTGGACAAGTGACGGTCTCTTTAAGTTTCCACTTATTCATCTGTAAAATGTGGAAGATAAAGCTGCCTGCCTCTCAGGGTAGTCACAGGGATTAAATGAGTTAATATGTGTCAAGTGCTTAGTACAATAAATATTTGTTATCATTTCTTCATCTGTAGAATTAAGATCGTAAAAATACCTACCTGTGGGACTGTTGTGAGAATTAAATGAAATGTGTCAAGTGCCTAGAATATGCTTCATAACTATCAGTTAAAATGACGATGGTAATGAGCCTCCATTTTAGTGAATTAAAAAGATTATGGAGTCCATATTATTATCGTGGAAGTCCTCAATCGCCTCCCCCCTCGCAGTCTAGACCCTGTTGATGCAGACTCTCTCTTTGTAAGAAGGCTTACCCAAGAGAAGTCTTCCAGAAGAAAAGCATACCTAACTTGAAAGTGTATATTCAGCATATGGGAGCTTCTGCTCATTCCCAAGGCCCTGAGATCTGTTTCAACTTCTCTCACCTGACCTAAATCTATGCGACCACGTTACGCAAGCTACAGATTTTATATCAGCAAAAAGGTGCATCATACCCTAAGAGCAAGTGCTCTCTCCTGAGGGCAGGTTGGTAAAAGCTACAGTACAATACAGCTTCCAAGTCAAACAGTCTGTCTCAGCAAAAGAAAGCTATAATTAGACTCAATGAGTTTACCACTATTTTCAATTCACAAATGATATGAATTACCAAAATTTATAAAGATGATCTAGCTGTAGTCACAATCATCAATGAAAGAAGGTGGGTTCTGTCATCACAAAAATCACTGGTTTGGTGCTTTTACAGATGGAAAGTAATTGCAAGATTAAGGCCAATTATTGCTGCTAATTTAAAATTTCACAACCAAAATTTGTACATCTATCAGATTTTAAAGCACTTAATATTTAGTAAATAGTTACCATTTTTTTGTTCTATTTTGTACAAACACTTCAAAGAAGGAGATACTTTGTTTTAAAGGACGAAGGGTCTGGAATTAAAAATCATTTAAATGTTTACTCCTAAGAGGCAAGGAGGCGTTAGAGGGGGAGATGTGGGCAAGGAATGGGGTTCCCACTTATTCACCAGTTTTTTTAGGAACTGTTGGGTGACACACCTTTGTTATTTCCCTGGTCATAAAGGAATTAAATCACAAATTAATTTTAAAGCTATGAAACAGAAAAACCACTACTGCCTATAATTACCTAAACAAAATTTTTTTTTTAAACTCTAGGATAAAAATCGAAACCAGAGTTGTATAATATAGAGAAAATAATGATAATAAAACACTGCCTATGAAAATCTGTGCCACACAGCTAAAACAACACTCACAGGATAATTAACAGGCTTAAGTATTTATTTATATTAATAAACAAGGAGTGAAAACCAAAGAAATAAACATGAAATTGAATAAATTAGAAAAGAACAATAAAACCCTACCTAACACAGCAGATGGAAGGGACTAACAAATATAAAAATAGAAATTTATGAATCAGAAGAGAAAAAACAGTAAAAGTGTTAAAGAATAAGAATCTTGGAAAAATTAAGACATGGATACACTCACATGAACTTATTCATAGAAACAAAAAGGCTAAAGCACAAATACGCAAAGTTTTAAACGGTTAATGAGGGGAAAACAGAAATACAAAAAAATTGTATGAATTGTAAAAGATTATTGTGGTCAAATCTATGCACATAAATGTGAGAATCAGGATGAATAGATGATTTGGGAACACTAACAAAACTGACTCCAGATGACAGAAATGTGACAGCAATAAACAAAATAGACAAATTATCAAAGGAAGAAATAACGACAGTTGACAAAGAGCTGCCTCCCACTCTGGCGGGCTCAGAGAGTTTCGCAGGGGAATCCCAACGATCTTTCAATATTCGGATAACTTCAGTACTATTAAAATTGCTTCCGAGCATAGAAAAAGCTTCTGAATTCTTTTTATAAGGCTAGCATGGGCAGGAAAGGGAAATAAATTACAGGTGCATCTCATTTATGAACAATGAAACAAAAATACTAAATTGAATATTAGCTTACTAAATCCAAATTTATATTTTTAAAACAACCCTCTGAAGAGTGAGGGGGGGGTCTATTTTAAGAATTCAAAAATGAGTCAATATTAGAAAATTTATTAATATAATTTTTATATGAAAGTAGTAAAAGAAAAAAATCACAAGCTAATCTCCAGGGATGTTGAAAAGACATTTATTAAAATTTAACATCTATTCTCAATTTAACAAAATATCTTACCAAAGTAAGAATAAATTGATAAAAACGAGATACAAATATTTCTATATATCAACCCCAAATCCAACATAGCATCCTGCTTAAAAGGCAAACACGAGGCCTGCTCCTGTGAACATCTGCCACAAGCAATAATGTTCATTGTCATATTTGTCACGTTGTTTTGGAGAAACTAGCTGCGTCGTTAGATAAGAGGAAGGGATAAGAGATGTAAATTTAGGAAAAAAGAGGCAAAAATAAATAAATTCATGAACAGATTCAATATATACATGAATTTAGTAAGTGATAAAGATGGTCTTCATAATCATTTGGGAAAGGTTGTCTGATTATTTAATAAATGACGTTGGAACAACTGAATCGCCATCTGCGAGAAAAAATAATGAAGTGAGATTCCCTTCCTCATTGCCGACACCAAAATAACTCTCAGCTGGATTAAATATTTGTTAAAAACAACAAAAATAAATCCCTATAAACATATAAATAATAAAGGTTCACATGAAGACTTTTCTCAAGATTATTTAGAAAGGAGAAAGCTTTTCTAAGAATGCCAAAAACTCAGAAAACTCAAAGAAAGGGTTCATAAATTTATTACATTGTACGTTTTAGGACCCTTCATTAATAAAAACACCAAAAAATAGAGTAACGACATATTCAGAAAAAATATTTTTAACATAAATTCCAGTGCTATAAATTGAAAACATCAGACTAGTTAACCTCTAAAATTCCTTCCAGCTCTAAATTTCCACTAACTTAATGTATTTAATGCAATTTACATTTATTGAGCCATATACACTAAGCTTACCCTGGTATATAAAACAAAAAATCTGTGTTGAGTTCCTTACCTGCAAAAGAATCTAGAGTTTGGTTGAAGCAGCAAGATAAATATATGAGATAGTTAGAAGGGCTTGACAGAATGATCATCAGGAATTCTGGAAAGATGGTATTGGTGGTGTCTGCATTGTTTTTGACCTTCCCGAAAGCCTATATAAAAATAGCAATTAGGTGATCCAAAAAAATCCATCAAAAACATTTTTTTAAAAAAATTGTTACCTGAGCTAGCAACTGTTGCCAGTCTTCTCCGTTTTTTCTTTCTTCCCAAAGCCCCCCAGTACACAGTTGTATATTCTTGTTGCGAGTGCCTCTGGTTGTGTTATGTGGGACGCTGCCGAAGCAGAGCACGTGCACTGAACCGCTCGACCATAGGGCTGGCCCCCATCCAAAACATTTATAATAAAATGGAATAATAAGGTAGCCCCACAAAGCCCAAATACAAGCTGCTGGAACAAGCCATCAACATCCACAAGGCCTGCATGCTATGGACATGTATGTGGGGGGGATGTAGGAAGCAATGGGGATTGTGGACAGAAGAAACCCCCAAAGAGCCGCTAGATAGACTACGGGAGCTGTGTTGTTTTGGGAGGGTTTTTCCTGCCTCTGAGTGCAAGGGGTCTGAGGTAACGTCTAAAGGGGCGTGATCTAGACTATGAACCCTTGGAAATGATCTTCCAGAGTAGGCATCCTTCCAGGTCAGCCCCTATACTGAGGAGGAACCGCTGAGAACAATCATAACTGAATAGGATAATGACAGTAGAAGAGAAAGAAAGAGAAATTCCGAGCTGAAGTGGAGGACAGGGACAGAGACATGCAATGTCAAAAAGCAATTCACCATAGTTTTTAAAACTATACAAAACAACAGAAGAAGGAGTTCTTTTGAAGGTAAGAAATCAATCTACAGCAAACCTCCTTCAAAAAATTCAGGAAAACTAAATTCGCATAAAAAGAGCAACAGGAAAGTATGGAAGTTAAATTCCATATAAAGTTACTCTAAGAAAAAAACTAGAATAAGGATCAGAGTAACATCCCTATAGAAAATGAAGGCACAACAGAAAGACTTTCTCAGAAAACGTAACAAAACTGTAAGGCAGGGCCCAGCCTGGTGGCATAGGGGTTAAATTTGCACACTTCCCTTTTGTGGCCTGGGGTTTGCCAGTTTGGAACCCAGGCACGGACCTACACACCACTCGAGCCATACTGTGGCAGGCATCCCATATACAAAATAGAGGAAGATTGGCACAGATGTTAGCTCAAGGACAATCTTCCTCAGGCAAAAAGAAGAGGATTGGCAACAGATGTTAGCTTAGGGCCAATTTTCCTCACACACACACAAAAGAATGCTGTAAGGTACAATTTAAAAATAAGGTAAAATTTTAAAGAAAATCACACAAGACATAAAAGAACAAAAATCAGAATTACAAAAAAATCAAAAGTGAGGTGAAAGAACTCAACAAATAATTATAAATATAAAATAAAAATTTTAGAAATACAGGCTAAACCAAAAAGAACACGCAATTGAATGTACACAACTTATACTATGCTGAAGTGAAATAGAAGGTAAAAAGGAAAAAGAAATTGAAAAGAAATGAAGATAATAAAGAGAATGAAAGTGGCAAACATTGAGGATGGGCAAAGATGATCCAATATGTTAATACTAGGAGTCTCTGAAGCGTGAAATCAAAGCAGGAGGTAGTAGTGAACACTAAAAGCTGTAATAGATAAAAACATTCCTTCAATTAAAAAACAGATTTGAACTATAAACTGAAATAACACAAGATGAAGCTCAGAGTATAACTGAAACAACCAAGACACGTTCTAGTAAAACTACTGAATTTTACAGAAAAAAAGATAATTCTTTGGCTTTTTAGGCAAAACAAGGCGTGGCTCTTCCAGGAAAGAAAATTGGGATATAATCTGATTGGTTTTTTTCCAGAAACAACATTTTGTGCCAGAAGAAAATGGAGTAACATATTTAAACTACTCAAGGAGAGAGAATGTGAGCCAAGAATTTGCTACCCAGCCAAACTGACCTTCAAATACACGAGACACAAACAGTAACCAACACTGATAAATCTAGAGAATTTTCTTCCCTGAGCTCTTCCTACTGAATCTACTAGAGAACAAGTTTCAGAGAACCAAAATGACTACAGAAAAACCACCATAAGAATTAGCAGAGAAAACTAAGTGTATAATTACTGATAGAAGTAAGACTAAATGAGGAATAAAGGAGAGAGCACAGCATAAAAGGGTTCTATGACATGATTGTAAAATGCAATATAAAAATTGGAAAGATAAAGTACAATATAAAAATTTTAACTATTTTTCATAATCAAAATTATAATTTTGGCAGCTAAGTATTGTTCTGAGGCTGTTATTTGTGTAATATGGGAAGCAATGAGTAGTTACAGGATGTTATAATTATCATCATTTTTGTCTTTGAGAGCCATGATTCTTGGTGTGGAAGAATGGAGACAGAAATTTAACATGGAAGAGGTCAAATATAAACTCTTTAGGCCTAAATTTAAATTGCAAACATTGGTATGTACTTCAGTATTTTATCTTTAAATAGATAATTAGGTTATCTATCTATCTGTCTATCCATCCATCCATTTTTACCAACTCTTTCCACCAAGAAGTCCTAAAAGCAATGACCAACCAGGTAGCAATGAACATTCCTAATGCTGAGACTGTCGCCTTGAATTACCATTTCTTGTGAAAAGAAAACTGGGCTTCTTGGAGAAATGGCTGATCCCAGGTCTGTGGTAGGAAATCTGCAATGTGAGCCTGGAACATCTTGGTAGATAGCAAGGAAGCTATCAAAAGTCAGGACAGTCTGATCAAAAGACTCAGGAGCCAATTTTTAAAGACTCCTTCTGGCCAAAGATGGAAAAATTTGAGCTTCAAAAAGGATAAAAATTACAATGACTTGAAACCCATGGAATAGGTTTAAAGTCATGAGCTCATGATGATATTAAAAAGTAATGGTTGCATCTGGGAGATGCAGAGAAAAACTTATTGTCTTGAAAACTGGGTAAGTGTAAGAAAAGAATCAGGCAGTTTTCCCGGCTTCTTAAATACAAAATGTAGTTTGGATAACCAAATAAGAGATGAGAGAATATTTCTCCTTTCAAAATGGTTCCAGTTAATTAAAAAATAGTAGAAAGAGGATATCATCATTTTGCAACTGCAGTGAAGGAATGGAGCTAGGCCCTAAGCATAAACAACAGTTACTGTGAAAGTCAATGAACTTTTGGATATTCTGTGCCTTCTGATGAACAATATGACATCATTTGTGCTCTTGCTAAAGAGATCAAACTTAAGTGCGATCAAGACAGTAGATTCAGCTGTCGATCTGCAGGAGAAACAAGAGACAGAGGAGCATGTGGAACTGCACCAAGAAAATGCAATTAGCAAAATCCAGACTGAGGGAGACTGCATTGGTCAAATACTGTATCTCAGATTTCCTCAACAGTTTAATTATAAGGAAAATAAAGCGATGAACAAGGTAACGTGACTTTAAAGAGACGTAAAAGCTATACCTTGGTTCTGGGTATTTGTCTATGTATAGGCTTTATTTTACAGGAAGAAGAATTTTTAAATCTATAATATAAAAATTAAAGAAAAGCTACTATCAGATATAATTTACATTCATCCCTGTATTGATTCTGCAAATATCTAAAGAGCCTTTTGAGGGTGCCACATGCTGGCTCTGCACTGAGTATTGGTGCTGAGAGAATGTCAGAGCGAGCCAGAGGCTAAGAGTGGGATTAAAGCCTGGGAACTTTCCGAAACCTGGGATTCCCTCCAGTTAAAGGGTTTCCTTGAATCTTGCTCAGTATCCAATCAATTGAAAACAGAAGTAAAACGCTCCAAGACATTTACGCCTGAAGCGAAGATCTGAAAGTAACCGTCGTCTTTGCAGGTGTAATGAAACCAGTTCTGAACACAGTGACCTGTAAGGTTGGGAACATGAGAGAGGCACTGTTCTCATCCCATGTCCCATAGGTATTTGGTCAAATCTCAAATTATAATGCAGCAGAAGATACAAAATGGCAAAATGAACACAAATAAAGTTCCGCCCAAACACTTCCTAACAGCACTGGCCCAAAAGAAAACTTTATAGAGGAGCCTTGCATCGAATCTAGATGCCTGAAGTTTGTGTTATGAATTAGGAAGCAAAGCGGTTTGGAGCTCTTTTAAGACAAACAACAAAGGTAACATCTCTGCGTGGTTCCGGCTTATATCCACAATGTAAGACAAAGATTGTCTTTGAGGAGAGATATTAAAGGACTCGTAACCAGTGGCAAAGGATTTGGTCATTGGGAACATACCTTCATTTAGCAACACTTGATCCTTTTGTTTGAAGGCATTTTCTGTTGCATTTGTGTGTGAGAAAGCAAAGTTTCTAAGCAACCGTATTGTATGCTGACTGTCTAATCTGGTAAAATGAGTGTTTTTTTTTTTCTAGAAAAAGGCTATGTATCTAGTTCTTATAAACTGAATCCTTCAAGTGTATATTGCTTGATTATCAGAACTGTTTGGAAATTGATAATATTTTTGACATCAGAGTTTCCAGGTGAGAGACAAGATAAAGCCAGAGGGACAGCAGGCAGAGCCTGGATTGTTTTCCTCTGCCCACAAAGGAAATACCTACAGCTTATTCCCCTTTAATCTCTTATCCTTGCCGACAAATAGAAAAACCAAATGAGTTTTCTTTTTTCACCAGCAAACCCATTGACGAGTACGATGATAAACTGGTGAAGCATATGGCGCCCAATGGGACTAACTGGTTTGGACTTGGCAAACAATGCTCCACCAAGACAGAGGTTTCTCAAAACAAGGCAGTATGGCCAATTTTTGTCATTTCCTCCACATTTATTAATGAACAAAGCAAGTTTTTTCTAAGCCTTTCAGTGAAGCTAGTTTTATCCCTCGGCTTGAGGAGTTAATTGGGCTGGCTGTCTCTGTGTTTTCATATGCTCTCTTCCCAGTAGATAGTATCTGGTTGCTTTTGATAAGACAGTGTTCAATTCACTATATAATGCTTACAAAGCAATATTATAGGACAATACTTATAGACCAATAATAAACAGTGGCTCTTTTCTTAGCTCCTTAGACTTGAGTGATAAAACTGAGAGGATGAATTTTTGTAATTAAGTTTGCAGACTGGCAAGCTGAGCTGGGTCTACCTCTTGGATCTACCAATCACCACGCGTTTCTGGATAAGCTAGTTAGCCTCTTTGTCTCTCTGTCTCTTCTTTCGTAAAATAGAGCTAATGGCATCTCATATTGTGATGTAGACGCTCAAAAATTTTACCCATTACGGGAAATTCTGTGCTTAGCATCACAATTTCTCCACAAAATAGACATTTCTATCAAATTAACAGTGTGTTGAGGGTTTTATTTTTTAGAATTCTTTTAATTATATATATATATATATATATATATATAAGTCATGTATCTATATGAAAGGGATGGCATATTTGAGCATATCTGACCTCTATTTGGGAATCAGCCTTTAATCTTATTGAAGTATTCTTTGGTCCATCTACTTGAGAAAAATTTAGAAGGTGAAAACTTCTGGGCCCTACTTCTAACGTCGAGAGGAGAGGATGTGCCTCACTCGATTATGATTTTGTGGTCAGTGGTCCTGCCAAATGCCTTCGTGTTTGGTATGAGCAGAAGTCTCTGCCCCTGCATTTGCACACATTGGCGGGAGAGCGGTTTGGTTCCGAGCAAGATGGGGAAGTGATGTGTCTTTGTTTGTCAACATCCTTTCCCAGCTGCCCCTGTTTCACTGGGCTGCTCTTTCGGTGGAAACTTCTCCACCAGCAGCAGAGTAGCCAAGGAGAGACTGGGATGGAATACTAAACAGAAAATGGCCAAAAGATTCAACCCTGGGTTCACTGCCAGGTCAGCTGGAAGCAAGGAGAAGGAAAAGGAAGCCAGGAGAATAATGACGCTGCGAAGTGTAGAACTTGGAACGTGGACAGCCCCGAGTGGACGTGTGCCAGGGAGTGTCTGAGCGGGCACCGTGCATGAGTGCACCCCTGCGGAGGAGGAGGAAAGAGATCTCACTGTTATCCCGTGTCCCCTGCAGGGCCCAAGGGCTGCAGAGGATTTCCTGGGATGTTGTACTTTATCTCCATGTACATTAGCTTTTTGAACTTTGGTAGAGCAAGATGTAGCCTGAGGGACATTAAAAAAGTGCCCCCTCAAATACCTAGTCTGCACCCACTGAATGCACAATGTCCACGTTGCACCTCTTCTCAGATACAGCAGGGCCTGGGCAAAGAGATGGGAGTGCAAGAGAAGTAGACATCCTCCCCACCCACTTGTGTGAGTGGAGAAGTTCCTCGGTGTCAGTACCACGTCTCCGCTCCCTTTGCCTCTGTGTCAGGTCCCAGGAGAACCATGGCACCGAGGAAAAGGGCAAGTAACAAAACCTGTGGCAGCTTCGTAAGAGCAGAGTGACGGTAGGAGGGGGAAGGGAAAAGAGAGGAAGCCTGCCCTGTCTGCTTCTCTGTGTTTCCATGACCTCTTGGGTGCCCTGGGCCCCCTCTGCTACAATCACTCCATCTTTGAGAAATTGCACCCTTGAGAGAAGGCCGATTCCACGGCTTCAGTTAATGCCTATCCATTAAAGCAGAGGCTTCAGCAAGGGAGGGAATCTTGGGGTTGGAGATCCCTGGTCACCCTTTTCTCTCAGCTGCAGCATCGGGACCTGGATCCCACGTGGAGGTTGCTCCTCCCACAGACATAGCCCCCACTTCCTTCTCCATCTTCTCCTCACCAAGATCTGCAGTTCCTGTGACAGAGACTCCACTCTCCTGGGCCCTCTCCCAAGCCTCCTGCTCCCTGAGGACCAATGACACCACTGCCCAGCTCTGCAGCACCTCCTCCCACCACCCACATTCTGGCGGAAAGCTCACTGCTAGCACCTGTGCGGTTGGCACTCCTCCCCTGACTGCCGGCACCCATCTCTAGTCATCAAAAGCACGTCACAGCCCAGGGGATGGCTGCGGTCATGATCTTTATGTTTTTAATTAAATAAAATAGAATGGAAACAAAAGTCAGTGTATATCATTTGGTAAATGCAGGTATTACTTAATAAACCTTTTGTCCCAGTGGTGTGTGTTTGTACGTGCACACACTCAGCTTTGTGTGGTAAAGTGCATTTCTTATCCTGGGTCATGGTCTAACATGCGGGAAATGACAGAGTTAGAGTAGATGCTCTGTGAGGCCAGGACTGACGTGTGGGATGTGCCCACTCTGCCCAGCACCAGTGTACACCTGACACCTGATGTCAACAGACTGGGCCTTGAACTGTCCAGATGCTGCAGTGGAGCTTGGCCCACAGCTCTCCTTAAATTGCTCCTTAAAAAGTCACTAACACTCAGGCATAGCAGATAGAGTGACCTACTTTCAATCCTCAGTTTTTTCATTTGATACTTGATGGACTCCTTCTTCTTGGTTCTTCTTTCTTGGTATCTCTTTTTTGGGTTTCCTCGGTTCCTTTGGTCTCTGCTTCTGCCTATCCCATAAACTGACTGTTCTCTGGGGCATGGCCGGTGTCCTCAACTCAGAACAATCACCAACGTGATTAATTTGGTCAAACTAACTTCCTGGGACTTGGGTGTTTAAAATGCTCTATTTTGATGATGTTGTTATCATCCTCTTATTTAGCATGACTTTCTGCTCGTAAACAATGTAACGGGTGGACACACTGCATGTGGTTATACTTTTCATAATTATGAAATGCATAATTTCAAAATTCATTTTATATACATATATATAAATTAGAGAGAAAGAGAGAGAATCCCTGATATTCTTTTGTCAGCTTAGCATACAATAGTATTGTAAAAATGCTTTGCACAGCATATGTTCTGTACCAGTACACTATTTGTGAAGATCTGTAACAAGAACACAATTACAGCAGTGATAGTGGGCTGGCCCCTTCGTGGTGCAGAGTCCCTCTCCAGGCAAGGAAAGCCTTCCAGGAAGTGGCAGTTTCTAGAATTGATGGCTGGCCCTCTTTGCCAAGTTCTTCATGCATCGACGTGGTTGTCTGCAGTGGCCGTGCAGGACAATTAAAACATTTCCAAGCTGCATGTTCTGCTTTCAGAATTATTCACACCATCCAGAATTCTTCTCCAAGTCAGCCTTTTCCTGTAGGTTCCATGGTGTAATTTCTATGCAGCTTGTTGTTCCTAATTCGATAGCTAAATTGATCTTCAGCACCACATTTGGAAGAGGGAAATGAGGCTTTTAGAACTTGCTACAAATTCAGAGAGCTCTTCTCCTGGGTGTTGGCTACGCTCTTAGGAATTTTTTTTTTTATCTAAGACATCCCCGTGTGAATAAAATAATCTGTTTCTTAAATGAGACAAACAAACTCCATTTTACCTTGTTTCCCCAGGGCTGTGAGGTCCTTAAACTGAGAGAACATCTTTATTCAAGCCCCTGGGAGCAGCACAGCTTTCATTCTTCCTCTTGACTGGCATCTATGCTCTGCATTTTTCACACCTCCATTACGTGGACAAGGCAGGGTGGGAGCTGAGCATTACCTTGTGGAAGGCAGCCTGGATAACTTGGCCCCACGTGATAATTGCCCGTGCAGGAATTGAGGGTCTCATTCTCTGGTTTGCATGGTCTTTGGTGCCAGTAGGTCTTTCCCACCAGCCTACATCCTGATGGGAACAACAACTTGCCTACTCCAATGGCAATTCTTGCATTTCTACATATACGATAGCATTTTCCTTCTGTGTGCCCTGCCTTGCAGTCTGCAGGTCTGCTGTCACTATGGCACCATAAGGCTGCACTTAAAGTCACATGTGAAGTTTGCAGCAATGGAGAAAGCCCTTAGTCTTTGGGGTACCATTTATTATTGTTTAAAATATTCATTTTTTTTCCCTGGGGGATTACATTTCTTTACCCATGGATATCAGGCTTGGCCATGGAACTGTAAGTGTTCCTTCTGAAAGGGGCATTCGGAGGATCATGGAAACCCAGCCCCCACCTCGCTGAGTGGCGTGTCACTTGTGTGGACTATGAAATGTGAGAGCAGAAGCTTCAAAACCTGGCTTATGGTTCCCCGTATCTCTCCTCTGAGTCAAGACTGACCATGTCCCAGGCAGCTACTCCACGAGACTAGGTCCCGGATAGAAGACAATACCAAGCAGAGCCAAAGCTGAGCCCAGATGTACATGGAACATGGGCAAGAAGTAACCCTGTGCTGTCACGGCCCCCGTGAGGTGAGGGATATTTGTTAGTGAGCAGTGCACCCTAGACCATCCTGACTGATACACTTTCAAATCTGTGAGTATTTTCTATAAAGTTACCACATCTTTGAGTCTGGAGCCACGATAAATGATTCTCTTTTGTTCCTCAAATTACAGGGTCTTTGTTCTATTTATCTCCTCAGTAAATATTCTGATATAGATATTTTTTGTTACAAAGTTGTACAATGGCTTAAAGAAAGGATGTCAACCCTGGTGATGGAAGACACGGGACAGAGGAGAGTGGCTGGGTGACTTGGAGAAGAGTTAGCGCCCACCGTGCAGGAGGCCGTCACTGAGAAGGGATTTGCCTGGGTGGAGGCTGCGGCTGCAGCAGGTGCTGGGGGAGCTCAGAGCTCCACCGCAGGGCTGTGCGCCTCTCAAACACAAAGGCCCTGAGCCATTTGCCCCTCCTCATTCCACCACACGTTTACATCCCTTGGACTACGAGGGCATGCACAAATGTATATCAAAGCTTAAAAGATAGGAAACGGTAAATGAAATTCGCAAACACCATTGCACTGATATTGTACAACTTCCACACATCGGACCCAATAGTCCCAGAGACAGACTGAAAAAATTGGCTGAGTGGACCTCAATCATTTTAAAGACATATTTCTAACCGAACTACAATATAAAATTCAGACGTATGATGTTTATCTGTCTATGTGTTTATATAGTGAAGTATATTGATTTTGACAGGCGCACTGAGCACAAACGGCTCATAAAATACACGGAAAAGAGGAAATTTTTGTTGTTGTCTAAAACATTAGAACACCTTAGAACCAAGGATGCAAGTTTCTGGATAATAGTCTTCAGAGGGGTATAGGAGTGTGCTCACCGGGGTGGAGGCAGTGCAGAAATGCACGATTTCATGACGCTGTGTGGTCTTGTTTCCCCAGGCTATACTGGCCTTGAGCAGCAACAAGGGTGTGACTGATGATTACCATAGTACTGGGTACCTGACAAAGCCAACAGAAGCCCATATTCTCATTGTTTGTTAAGGTCCTGGCTGCCACCTTCCTGTTCCAAGTAGATTTTGAAGTTTTTCTGCACTGTTAGGTACAGACTCCAAAGGTAGATGATCTGGGTTCAACTCCCAGCTCTGACAAATTATGATTTCTTGGCCAACTCACCTAATTTCTCTTAGTTTTCTCATCTGTAAAATGGGAGTTTTGAAAGTACCTATCTCAGAAGACTGTTTAGCATAAAAAGTGAGCTCACTCATCCAAGTGCTTAGGAAAGAGACTAGCACTCTGACAGCTGTTAATAAATATTACCTATCCTCTGTGTTCTTTTATTTAATTTTGTCATTATTTGATACAGTTTTTGTTGGTTCTCTGCTCCATCTATCTCCTGCTTGCACCTACCTAAGGGCCTTGTATAACTTTATAAAACTGAATCTTGAGTATTTTGACTCTTCTGATCAAGGTGAAGTTACAGACACAGGATTTCTCTCCTATCTGAAACAACAGAAGAAATAGTCAAAAACACGAAACAGAGTTTTCTGATACCAACTATCAGCCAGCACAGGACAGTGATCCTTAGAGATGGAAAACAAAAAGGATCCTCTCCGTCCTGGCCACACTTCCTGCCAGGAGAGAGTCTCCACCTGCAGACGAGGAAGGCGATTCCCAGGAGGAATCTTTCTGTTTCCCTGAGTTGAGGAGACGGAGCTGAGAATCCGCAGAAAACAAAGCAGATGGAGTTCCCCCTGTAAGGCACAGGGAGAAGAGAGCTGCAAAGAGAGAGAGGAGAGAGAGGAGAGAGAGGAGAGGGAGGAGAGGGAGGAGAGAGAGGAGAGGGAGGAGAGGGA